>NC_087346.1:74327500-74522500 GCF_030014295.1 Loxodonta africana | reverse complement strand
CAAAAAAAATCAGGTCAGACCAAAGAGAATCTAGGCAACATGTTTTAAAATATATTGTCGGCAGTGCTTTTTCTTTGTTTTGTCTTGCTTCACTTTGTTATTGGCCTTTTTGCTATCTCTCACAATTAAGTATAATGATAACTGTAGGTATTTTGTAGATGTGCTTTATCAAGTTGAGTAAATTTCCCTCTATTCCTGTTTTTTTTTAAGTTTTATCATGGCTGTTTTTTTTTAATTTTGTCAAATGTTTTTTGTTAGGGAAGCTCACACTAAATTCTCTTAATTTCTCACCTGAGACTATCCTCATTTCCCTTTCATTTCTGAAGGGTATTTGTGCTGGGTATAGGAGTCTGGGTTAACAGTTCTTTTAGTACTTGAAAAATGCAGTACGACTTCCTTTTGGCCTCCATTGTTTCTGATTAAAAATCATTTTTCCCCTAAAGGTAAGCTGAAATTTCTCTCTCACTGCTTTCAATTTTTTTCTTTGTCTTTAGTTTTCAGAATTTTAATTATGATTATAGTTATATTTTCTAAATAACAGTAATAAAATATCTGAATGATGTGTTGAGAACACACTATGGAAGGACAAGGATGGAAATAGGGAAAACAAAAATAATGCAGGGTAGAGATGATGATGGCTTGAACTAGGGAAGTAGCAGTGGAGATAAGTGTTTCTTGGTTTAATTTGAAGGTAGAACAATAGAGTTTCCAGACAAATTGAGAATGGTGTGTTAGAGGAAAGAAGTCTTGAAAGTGGTAGAATTCTTCACACTTTATTCTCCTTTTTCAAAATTGGTTTAGCTATTCTAGTTCCTTTGACTTTCCAACTAAATTTTAGAATAATCTTCCGAATAATTGAGGACAATGCTAAGAGTTTTTATCTGAGTAACTGGAAGAATAATGACTGGGAATACAGCAGATGGAGTATACTAGATTGTGTGTGTGTATGTGTGTGTGTACATGTGAGTAGGTAGAGCAGGGCTGGGAGATTGGATAGTAATTAAAGCCGTGAGATTGGATGAGATAGTGAAGAGAAGTGGACCAATGACTGAAGCCTTGGACGTTTTAACGGGAAGAGGTTGGGAGATAAGGAGGAATTTAACAAAAGGAAGCTGAGAAAAAATGCCAGCGAAGCAGGAGGAAATCCAGGAGAATGTGGTCTTCAAATTTAAGGAAAGAAAATGTTTCAAGGAGAAGGCACTAAATAGAGCTATCGAATCTTGCCAAGATGTCAAGAAACTTGCAGACCGAGACCTGAATATTAGATTTAGCAACACAGAGGCATGGTGACTTTGACAAGAGGAATTTCAAAGATACAGTGGGGACACCAACTTGTCTGGAGTAGGATTCAGAGAAAATAGGAAAAGAAGAATTGTAGAATACAAGTATTTGCAACTTTTATTATTAGTGTAATCTCCTTATTATCTATATTATGAGGAAAAAAATCAATGATAATCTAATAAGATCTGACCTAAATAATCATACATTTTAAAATCTTCCCTTATTATTTCTCTTTTCTCATTCCTAGCTCTTTATTTTACTGTTTTATTTATTTATTTACCTTTTCCTCTGAGGTATTTTTTTCAAAGAACTATATTTTGTATTAACTTATTCCTTGTACTCTTTGTTAACTTTAAATTTAAATCATTTTTTTGGTTTTTATCTTTAATAACGTCATTCTTTAGAGTCTTTTGACGTATCTCGAAGCTCCTCTTCTAATTCCTTAAATTTAACTAGTATCTTCCATTGTGGCCTTTCATCTTTCTTATGAGTATAGCTTTTGGCATTTTCATACTAATATTTTACTTATATATAGATTAATCTTTTCATTTCCTCCTTGATTTTAGTGTATTGTTTAATGTATACATAGGTTAGACTATTTTTCGCACTGTTTTTTTTATTTCTAGTTTCATTGAATGATGACCAGAGAGTGGACTATAAAATTTCTAATTTTTTTCTTAATATATTGAAATTTTCTTTGTGGATAACAACATGATTAGTACAGATATCATTAATGACTACCCATTCTGTCATTCATCTACCAAACTCTTAGTTGGAAATCCCCCCTTTCTTTAAAGCTTCAGGAAAGTATGTGTGTGGTAAACACATGCATATGCACAATTGCTGTACTCAAATTTCCCTGATTACTCTTGCTATGTTTTCATTTTTTAAACAGTTCAGGTATTCATCTGTGCCCTCAAGCTGTTCTGTTTCACTGATTTCATTCTGATTCTTTGGATTATTCTCTCTGACTGCTGAACCACTTTGGGAGGTTTGTTATTTTTCTCTGCTGGCTTAATGTAGTTTGCTTGTATATTCTGGGGTACCCTAAAGGGCATGAATCTCACAGAAGGCCTCTAACTCCATAAACATGTGTTGCAGAAACTGGCAACCTGTCATCCTCTGCTGAGACACCTGCAAGAACCTTACCCACTTTTCAATGTCCTTGTACTCCAGCAGCCGCAGGGGCATCTGCAGCCCTATGTTGGCATTCTCCTAAGGGGACTGTCTTTGTCATCTGGTGCTGCTATAACAGAAATAACACAAGTGGTTGGTTTTAAAAAGAGTCGAGTAGACTAGAAGTCCGAATTTAGGGCACCAGCTCCTGGGAAAAGCTTTCTCTCCCTATTGGCTCTGGAGAAAGATCCTTGTGATACATCAGTCTTCCCTTGGTCTCGAAGAATTTCAGCACAGGAACCTCAGCTCCAAAGGACATGTTTTGCTCCCAGCACTGTTTTCTTGGTGGTATGAGGTCCCCATATCTCCCTACACACTTCTCTCTTTTATATCTCAAAAGAGATGGGCTTAAGACACTAATCTCGTAGATCTCATCATTATAACTGCCCCTAATCCATCTCATTACATGATAATGATAGGATTTACAACACAAAGAGAAATCACATCAGATGACAAAACGTAGGCAATCATAAAATACTGGGAATCATGAATTAGGCAAGTTGACAGGTATTTTTAGGGGACACAATTCAATCCATGACAGGGACCCTGGGTGTTTCAGGGCTTTATCATCAGACTCTGATGCTATTCTCCAGGCACTGTTTCCCAGCATACTGTGCAGTAGGGAGGGAGAGTGAAAGGGGCACATTGGGAAAGGGGTAGAAAATCTTTACCAGCTCTTCTATTCTTTCTGTCAAGATCCCAAAGAAGCCTCAAGATTCACTCTCAACTGCCCCTAGCTCCCAGCATCTCCTAGCCCAGACAGGCAATGAGCTGGGAGTCAGAAACAGAAGGAAAGGGAATCCCGTTCGTCTCACCTTTTCCAACAATCACCTGCTGACATGTTGTCATAGCTTATGGTATTTTCCAGATCTTATTTCAATAATGAAATATACAGGTAACTATCTTTATGGGTCACTTACAAAAATCTTGACAGAGGAGATGTAATTTAACCATCATAATGTTTTTTAATAAATGATATATTTCAAAAAATAATATTTGATGTAAGCCTAGCTTTGGAATTTCAGACTCTGAGCAACTACTGCAAATGGAATTTGGACCATGGATAGGGCATTTTGAAAGCTAATATTTGGTAATGTTTCAATTATTAAGTGATTTTATAACCCACAACAAATAAATAAACCTAGGTAAAATTTTTAAACCCATGCACGCTAAAAACTCAGAAACAATTTTCAGTGGATTTGGAAGCAATTTGTTAAAATGAATGTAAAAGCTTCTGATTCATTTGGAAGAAAAACTTATTGACATCAAGGAAGATGGAAATTTATTAGTCAAATTTTAATAAAAATGGCTTTACTTAATTAGGGGATGGGATTTTTAAATGAATATCATGATTTAGTGATTGCAGCCAAAAACATTCTTCTCCCATTTGGCTCAGCATATTTCTATATAGTATCTGTTTCAGCTTTGAGAAGTTATTATTACCAAGTATGGAAATAAACCGCACTTAGAATCAGATTCTCAAATTGCTATATGTATTGCAAAGGTTGTCATATTTGAAGACCCTGTTTTGTCACATTAATTACTTGTGTTTCCAGTCATTTTACTACCTTAGTACAAAACAAAATCATAGCATTAGAGGGTGTTTTTAGATAATAAGAAGAAATAAAATGAAATTGTCTTTAAAATTGTCTCATCTGCTTTTAATTTCAATTTTTGAGTATACTTTTAAATGTACATATTAGTCTAAATAGTACATGTTTTCAATTAACTAAGCAATAAATGAATATGTATTTGGGGTTTCTGCTCAAAATACCTACGAGGGCACACCGTTAGAAAAGTTTAAAGGACACTGTGATAAAGAGAGCAAAAGAGAACACAAACACTCATAGCTTGGCAAGCATAAGAGGCATAGTCTAAAAGTTATGCCTTTCACACCTAAAGTGTGATACTTAAAATACCAAAGATGGGAGACAATGGACAAGACCCTTGGTCTTCTCAAAAGCTTATTTATTTCATAAAACTTTTTCAAAACAGATTTTCTTACTAATTCTAGTATGACTACCGGGACCCCTACCTCATTAGGACCAAGACAGTATTGCTGGCAAAATATAAGGAGATTGTGTTGGCCTTTTGCATCTCCCCCTACATGAAATTCAGGTATATTTCAATTTTAAACTATTTGAAGGCATAAGCATTCACAAAAATTGCATAGCATTGTTTAGTTCCAAAATCAAAATAACATCTCAGAAATTATCCTACCGATTTAATTTTCTTCCCAGTCATATGCCAATATTAGGGTGAGGAACTCTGCTTTTAGTATTTTAAATAGGCCTTAACTGAATGTCAAGGCAATTCTAGTCCACATAATTGAAAATCTAAGAATATACTCTTCATCTTTTGCAACTCTCCTTTTTGTCTCTGGAGGAAATACATTTGAGCCCCAGGAATTTTTGTTTAGCTGAGATAATCTACTGAAATTAACTAAGAATGAAAGGAACAAAAGGAAGCCAGGTATAGCTGTCTGGTCATTTGGAACCACCCAGCATTAACTGTCAGCTAACGGAAGAAGCTAGAAACTTTTCTTTTCTCAGATCTTATATTAATATGGCTGTTAATACTATGCCTCACAGACAGAAATCGATAACTCACTGACAAGAAAGGCACTACTTAAGCTTCTCTAAAGCTCAAAAACAACCAAACCGACAAACTCAGGAGTAGGCCTATACTACTCTTTTGCATACCTGAAGAAAGAACCAATTTAATATGTTCACAGTTCTGCACTCAGGAAATATAATCTTCTAAAACAGCAGAATCAGTCTTTTTAAGCAACATCTGCATCCTCAGTGGAAGACGGTGCAGTGGATGTAAGAAGGCAATAGCTTTACAGAGCCGCGTAGCCCCTGATGCGCCATCTCCTTTTAGCCAGTTGCCTGTGTGTGGAACATCTGTGTTTATTTTGCATGACGAAATTGTTCCTTGTCTTTGCCAAAATGAGCTTTGATGTGGGACTCTGGGTTTGTGGATTTTCCGTAGGGTAGTGATAAAGCTCAAGTGGCAGGACATTGTTTTTGTATGTAATGCATATTACATGAAGTCATCCATATTTAATGACAAGTGCGTTATATTTTTAATCTTTATAGCTTTAATGTGTGTGAGAGGTTTTAATAATTGGTGCTGGGATGATCGTACTTCCCAGAAATGCTCGGCACAACTGCTGTGGTTCTCAGCCCACAGTTTGTACAGGTTGTAAATTATAAAACTTGATTAGTGATAGACTTGGCAAAATTTCTTGTCCTTTGAAGATGCCAATCTGTATCATCATAGGTACAAAATAGTCCTTAATGAACATTTAATATTTACCTAAATAGCCTTCATGAAAAGCTTCAGAAGAAAAAAAGAATGAGCTATCCAGGGAAATGAAATTTTTCTAAAGAATTTCTTAAATTTCTAATCCTATTGGCGAAGATACTTAGAATTCTACCTGCAAAACCTAAGCAAGCTGACTTCGGATACTAGCCATTTGAAATCTAATACTTCTGCTAATGACAGCAAAATTTTAAATACCATAGATATAAATTTTGTAATGTTTTTAAAAAATAAAAAAGACTTTGTGTGGAAATCGTATATTCCCAAACACTAATGGGTAGAAGTTGGAAATTTCAGGGACTGAACAATTGTAATAACTTTCATTTTCAACAGAGTCAATTTGTTCTTGCTTGAACTTTTCCTGTACCCCTTCTGTCTAAATTGCCTGGTCCACGGTCCAGCAATAAGCCCATTAATGCTGAAAGACAAAAATCAATCAATTAATGCACACTTACTAAGTCCTTGCTTGAAGGCAGTAAAGAACATCACTGGAGACCACAGATTTTTACCCCTCAACCACACAGCAAAGCAACTATTCTCCTTCCCCATTCTTACATTCACAATAGTAAAATACTGGGGATTCACCCTCTGCTGAACCAGAGGGACCCTGAACATAGGACCAGCCAGTGCAGCTCAGGATAAAGAGGTAAACAGGACATAGTGAAAACAGGGGATATATGGAAGTCTACATATGAAAAGGGAGATTCCTTCCACCCCCAAAGTTCGCACTCTTCTCCTCTCTGTTACAAGAGTGCTGGCAACTAGTCTTTTACCACCCAAACAGAATAGAGTTTTCCTTTTGGACAAGTCTGTTATGGATTCAATTGTGTCTTCCCAAAATATGTAAAGGAATCCTAGCCCCTACACTGGTCCTGTAATGCTGTTTGGAAATAAGGTTTCCTTTGTCATGTTAATTAGATCATATGTGAATAGGGATGGCTCTAAACCTAATCACTTGAGTTATAAAAAGAGATTAGACATAAGGACATACACACGCATACATGCAGGGGAAAAACATACCGTTTGAGGACAGAGGCAGCAAGTTGTGTGGTGGTCTTCCATTTTATGATCCGATATAGTTATCTTTTGCTTTGTAATATGTTGTAAATCCTAACCTATGCTTGTAGTTATAATCCCATTTGTGAATGGGTTATATTTGCTATATTAATGAGGCAGAATTAGGTTATGTTAATGAGGATCAATGCCCATAATAAAGAAGTCAAGAAATCAAAAGAGGCATTGCATTGGGCAAATCTGCTGCAAAAGACCTCTTTAGAGTGTTAAAAAGTAAATAAGACCAAAGCCATGGTATTTTTGATGACTGCATATGCATGCAAAAGCTGGACAATGAACACAGAAGACCGAAGAAGAATTGATGCCTTTGAATTAGGGTGCTGGAGAAGAGTACTGAATATACCATGGACTGCTAGAAGAATGAACAAGCCTATTTTGGAAGAAGTGTAGCCACAGAACTCCTTGGAAGCGGAATTTCAACTAGAATAGAATCATTTACAATAGTCCTTTCCTTTTCTTATTTCTGCACCTATTGTATAAAACATTTTGGCTATTCAGACAAGTTTAAAAAGTGACCACATACCTAGATCATCAGTGTCAGAAACAGTGTTTAGCAAATGTACCCAATTACCAATTTTGTTTTTGTTTGGTCATATTATTAAAAATTGTAGGTCACTCTGATAAAATTTTTATTATGTGGAAATCGTTACTATTAGTACGGGTTTCATTGAAAAAGACTGAACACATATTACCCCAATACAAAGAAATTAGAATGAATTTTCTAAGAAAAGATAATTCAACTTGGTTTCATCTATATTTCAGTACAAGGAGGAAATTGATAAACTGTACCTTATCAGTGGGGAAGAAAGTTCTTTCTATGCCATAATGCATGAGATATGCATAATCCAAGATCTTCAAAGTATTTAGAGGGAGATTAGTCATTTTTTCAGCATCTACTGTAGCCATTCTTCAGGTTAGGTTTGAAATACAAAAATGATAAGGATACAGACCTTGTAGGCTGCTAGGGTCTCTTGGAAAATATAAAAATTAAACAAGGAAATAAGACACAGGATAAGTGGAATAAATTCATAGTGTTATGTCAGCACATAGGGGGCATATTGAGAACATATGCAGACATCAGAGGCTTCCCAGAAGAAACAACACTAAATAGAGGACTGAAGAATAAGTAGGAGTGATGAGTCCTGGTGGCATAATGGTTAAGCACTTGGCTGCTAATCAAAAAGTTGGTGGTTCAAATTGACCCAGTGATTCCACAGGAGGAAAGACCTGGCAACCTGCTCCTATAAAGATTATAGCCAAGAAAACCATATGGAGCAGGTCTACTCTGTAACAAGCGGGGCCACTATGAGTCAGAATTGACTTGACGGGCACCCAACAAGAACAAAGTAAATTGCATACTGACAGGCCACTTACTGTGTTATCATAAAAATAGTAATAGGAATACCATCTATCTAATGTTTTTTGTGAAGATTAGACAATACAGATAAAGCCTGGCATATAATAAGTTTTCAATAAATACTAGATTTTATTCTAAAAAATTTTTTTTAGAACTAAGAGTTATTGCTAATATTTCTCATTGCAATAACTGTTTATACAGTTGAAGCAAAGGTGGCTGCCATTCTAGATAAGGAATTTTATATCCCACCAGAGCACTACCAAAGGTCTGGGAGTTTGCCTTTGACTTGAAAGAATGACACAAGATTTGTGTGACCTATAATACGAAATCAAGAATATTGCTCTACTTAGGATGAAGTTACCTTATCATTTGTTAAGGCTATTTTCTTACCTTGTCATTTCACTTTAAAGTTATGAATAATAACAAATTAAAAACGATATGACATTTACATAATTTAATGAACCAACCTTAAAGGTTAACTAAAGCATCTCTTTTTTAATACAAACACTAATTATAAATTATCTATATCTAAAATCCATTTCCTCCAAGAAAAAAAAAATAATAACACAGATACTCCTTGGCTACTTTAGACTTCATGATCAAATTAATGGTGAATTTTAAATGAGTTAAATTAACCTACCTGAGTGTGCTCAGTAAGACTAAATGACTATGTTTACCAAAGCCTTGGCGAACTTGCATTTACTGTCTGCAGAACTATGTTCATATTAATTTTATGCATTATTTGAAATGTTATAAAATGACTATATATACTATCTTAAACATTTCTGTTAGAAGAGTTGATGATTATTTCTCTGTGCAAGTGTATAATTTTAAGTTAAATCATGCTGGTATTTTTAAGTTTTATTTTTCATAACTAAACACATTGATTTTTTTACTCTATTATTTACAACTGGTACGCTTAAGTTCTTTATTGTAAGGAAATATAATTAATTTAAGAAAATAAGAAACGAAGGTGAAAATTATAATCATGATAATCCCACCACCCAGAGATAATTACTATTAACCTTATTATGAATATTGGAGTGCCCCAGGACAGAGTCCTTCCTTCCCTGCAGTGTACACATTGCAGCCTGTGGATGGTCCTTTTAAACCTAAGTCAGATTATGCCACACTGCTGCCGTAGAAGTTTCCATAAGAAATATACACAGGAATAGGATTTCTAGGATCCCTGGTGGCAAAGTCGTTAAGAGCTCAGGCTGCTAACCAAAAGGTCAGCAGTTCGAATCCACCAGCCACTCCTTGGAAACCATATGGGGCTGTTCTAGTTCGTCCTATAGGGTTACTATGAGTCAGAATTGACAGCACACAACAACAGAATTTCTAAGTCATAGGGTACTTAGGTATACCATCAACTTTTTGAATATTAACAATTTTTTCCATTCAATGCTGCGTATGGGAGATTTCCAGTTCTCTAGAGCCTCTACGATACTTGGTCTTGACAGGATTTTCAGTTTGGACAATCTGATATTTTAATTTGCATTTACTAGATTCAAGTAATGATGAGTATTTTTAAAATAAATTTATTGGCCATTCAGCTTTCTACTTCTGTAAATTGCTTTTATCTTTTCTACTTTCATTGTCATTTTATTTCCGATTTATAGGAGTTATTTATACTAAATCCTTATTAGTTGTAGTAATTATAGATATCTTTTCCCAGTCTGTGGCTTAACTTTTCATTTCAATTATGGTACCTTTGGATAAGAGAAGTTTTCCACTTCTCCCATGGTAGCTGCTCTTACCATATTCCAAACATACGTAATAACCAGATGTGTGTAGCTATTCTTCTCTGTTTCATTCGAGCTTTAATTACTCTGATTTTATATTAAACTTTAATTCTTGATCAACAAGACTTTTCCCATCTCCGTTTTCCCTCATTGTTCAAAACTTCTTTAACTCTTTAGTGACCCAATTATTTTCTGCTTTGATTTTGTGTTGATACCATGTGTTTTCATTAATGGAATCATGCTGATTCATTGAGCATGTCTGAATTTTTGGTAGCCAGTATGGATTTTTGTTTCCTTTCCCCTTTCCTCAAATCTACCCTAAGTGTTTAGTGGGACACATGAAGTATCACTAATTATACCTCAGAATCCCCTCCAGGGTACATATGTGTAACAAATAAAAAAATTCAAATTTCTGTTTCTTCTACTAAATATTCAGACTCTTCATACAATATCCTGTAAAGACAGGTATTTGTGGCATATACTCACTTCTTTGGGTTCAAACAGTCATAAAGGCCCCTGCCTTGTGGCAGGATGCACTGTTATTGATACAGCAGCTTCCCAATAACTTAAAGGCTGAAAAAGTTCATGGTTGTTATCCGTACCATCAGGCACAGAAGTGTTATTAATGTCTATCTGTAAAATTTTATACTTTTCTTTATTGATCTTACATACTCCCTGCTAACCTTATTCAATCCTTTTTGTAGCTATTGTAAATGAGGTTTTTCTTCACCTTATATGTAAACAACCTGATCAGCATTTCTCAAGCTGAAAGAGCTAAAGAAAAAAAATCAAGCCTTGAGTTGCAATATTGAATGAGTCTACCAGGAAAATATTAAATGATCCAGGAGACATCAAAAGAATATGGAAGGAATACACAGAGTCACTATGCCAAAATGAATTGGTCAACATTCAACCATTTCAGGAGGTCGCATAGGATCAGGGAATGATGGTGCTGAAGGAAGAAATCCAAGCTGCACTGAAAGTGTTAGTGAAAAACAAGGCTCCAAGAATTGACTGAATACCAATTGAGATGTTTCAACAAATGAATGCAGCACTGGAAGTGCTAACTCGTCTATGCCAAGAAATTTGGAAGACAGCTACCTGACCGAAGAGATCCATATTTAAGCCTATTTCCAAGAAAGGTGATTCAACAGAATGCAGAAGTTATCAAACAATATCATTAATATCACACGCAAGTAAAATTTTCCTGAAGATCATTCAAAAGGGACTGCAGGAGGTGGGACCAAATGGCGGAGTAGTCAGACTCTTCCAGTGAACCCTCTTACAGCAAAGATTCAAAAAAACAAGTGAAACGATTACATTTGTGACAAGCTAGATGTCCTGAACATCAAAGGCAAAGTTAGAAAATGGACTGAGAGGTGGGGGAGGGAGATATGGCTCAGAAGTGGAGAGGAGCTGCCGGACCTGAATCGCCAGGATCCCTAAGGCCCCATTCTTGGGAGGGGCTGTGGCAGGTGGTGGTAGCATTTGGCCAGAGTTTCCCCAGGCAGAAACAGCCAGCTGCACAGCCTACTCACACCTCCAGAACCAGAGAAGAACGGTGCTCTTGGCAAAAGCTAAGTACTTGCTTATATTTTACCACATCCCCAGCCTCCGAGCCAGCTTCAGTGGCTGTCGATTGCCCTGGGCCTGAAACAGGTTCTGTTGTGTGCACTGAGCCTTTCTCCCAACTTTGGAGAAGGAAAAAAATCACAATTGGAGAAAAGGTAATCTGCCAGCTCCACTCACCTGGGGAGCTTAGGACAGAAGTGGCTCCTGTTCATGCATAGTCAATGGACTTTAAATACCTTTTCCCCCTGCATGGACATGTGTGTGCCTATTTCAGGAGAATAGGCCCTTATTGGTAGACTGCAACAGTTTCAGCTGTGTGGTGGAGAGGTGGGTGTTTGATGTTTGACAGTACTTTGCCTATTAAACAGGGTCTTCACCTGCCCACTTCAGGGGCCTAAAGACTGGTGGCTCCACTCAGGTCACCCAGCCACCCACTACAGGGGTCCAAGGATAACTGGTACCTCCCATTCCTTACAACCAAAAGCACTGGGTGCCCAAAGTCCATCTGCAAAACCCACCCACATGTGTGCTCTAGGGAACGGGGACACACATTCCTCATAGACACTCAGGGAATGGTTTTTATCCCCCTGCCTTGTTCAGAATGTTACCCCCTGCTACAATGAGACACTGGTACCTACACTAATCCCCCCTGCCCCTTAAAGACTGTAGGACAGAGCCGGTACCACACACTTGATGACCAACTACCTGGACACCTGAGTTGAATCCATATAAGAAAAGTGAAAGGACTCCTAGGCTCATATACTTAGTAACAGCTCTAGCTATTTGGTGACAGGACGTTAGAGCTTCAAATGTGAAAATAATCAAGCAGGCTCACTCAAGCAACCTATTTGGACATATCAAAACAAACCAAAGCAAGAAGCTAGGATATAGTAAGCAAACATAAAATAAACTAATACAGTAATTTGTAGATGGCTCGGAGACAACAGTCACTATCAAATCACATAAAGAAGCAGACTGTGATCACTTCAATGAGCTCTCAAAACAAAGAATCAAGGGATCTTCTGAATGAAGGTGAATTCCTGGAATTACCAGATGCAGAATACAAAAGATTAATATTCAGAACTCTTCAAGACATCAGGAAGGAGATCAGGCAATACGCAGAACAAGCCAAGGAACACACAGATAAAGCAGTTGAAGAAATCAAAAGTGTTATTCAAGAACATAATGAAAGATTTAATAAGCTGTGAGAATCCATAGTAAGCAATCAGAAATTCAGAAGATTAACAATAAAATTACAAAATTAGACAACTCAATAGAAAGTCAGAGGACCACAATTGAGCAAATGGAAGGCAGAATTGGTAAAGCACTTGGCGCTAATATATTTGAAGAAAAGTCAGATAAAAGAATTTTAAAAAATGAAGAAAACTTAAGAATCATGTGAGACTCTATCAAGAGAAATAACCTATAAGTGACTGGAGTACCAGAACAGGGAGGGATAACAGAAAATACAGAGAGAATTGTTGAAGATTTCTTGGCAGAAAACTTCCCCGGTATCGTGAAAGATGAGAAAATATCTATCCAAGATGATCATTGAATGCCACATAAGGTAGATCTTAAAAGAAAGTAACCAAGACATAATCAAACTTGCTTAAACCAAAGATAAAGAGAGCATTTCAAGAGTGGTTAGGGATAAATGAAAAGTCACCTACAAAGAAGAGTCAATAAGAATAAGCTCGGACTACTCAGCAGAAACCATGCAGGCAAGAAGGCAGTGCGATGGCTTATATAAAGCATTGAAGGAAAAAAATTGCCAGCCAAGAATCATATATCCAGCAAAACCATCTTTCAAATATGAAGGTGAAATTAGGACATTTCCAGATAAACAGAAGTTTAGGGAATTCAGAAAAACCAAACCAATACTACAAGAAATACTAAAGGGAGTTCTTTCATTAGAAAATCAATGATATCAGACATCAAACCGAGACTAGAACACTGGACAGAGCAATCAGATGTCAACCCAGATAGGGAAATCACAAAAACAAATCAAGATTAAAAAAAAAAAAAATGCTCAAAACAGGGAAACAGCAATGTCATTATGTAAAAGAAGACAACATTAAAACAATAAAGAGGGACTAAGAAAATGTAGTCATAGATCTTTCATATGGACAGGAAGACAAGGTGATATAAAGAAATAAAAGTTAAGTTTAAATGTAGAAAATAGGGGTAAACATTAAGGTAACCACAAAGGAGACTAACAATCCTGCTTATCAAAATAAAATACGAGAAAAAAATAGAGAGTCAGCAGATACAAAATCAACTACAACGAATATGAGGAAAAGACAATATATAAAGATAAATTACTCAGTGCAAAAAATTAAGTGAGAAAAAGAAACTGTCAACAACACAAAAAAAGACATCAAAATGACAGCACTGAACTCATAAAAAAAATGTAAATGGACTAAATGCACCAATAAAGAAAAAAAAGAGTGGCAGAATGGATTAAAAAAAAAAAAAGATCCATCTATATGCTGTCTGCAAGTGACACACCTTAGACTTAGAGACACAAACAAACTAAAACTCAAAGGATGGAAAAAATATATCAAGTAAACAATAATCAAAAAAGAGCAGAAGTGGCAGTATTAATTTCTGACAAAATAGACTTTAAAGTTAAACCCACCACAAAGGATAAGGAAGGACACTATATAATAATTAAAGGGACAATAAACCAGGAGGATATAACCATATTAAATATTTATGCACCCAATGACAGGGCTGCAAGATACATGAAACGAACTCTAACAGCATTGAAAAACGAGATAGACAGCACTACAATTATAATAGGAGACTTCAACACACCAAAATCCAGAAAGAAAGCTCAATAAAGACATGGAAGATCTAAATGCCACGATCAACCAACTAGACCTCACAGACGTATACACAACACTCCATCCAAGAGCAGGCATGTATACTTTCTTTTCGAATGCACATGGAGCATTCTCTAGAAAAGACCACGTATTAGGTTATAAAGCAAGCCTTAACAGAATCCAAAACATTGAAATATTACAAAGCATCTTCTCTGAACATAAGGCCATAAAAGTAGAAATCAACAATAGAAAAAGCAGGGAAAATAAATCAAAAGCTTGGAAACTGAACAATACCCCACTCAAAAACAACTGGGTTATAGAAGACATCAAGGATGTAATAAAGAAATTCATAGAATCCAATAAGAATGAAAACACTTCCTATCAGAATCTTTGGGACACAGTGAAAGCAGTGCTCTAAGGTCAATTTATATAAATAACTGCACACATACAGAAAGAAGAAAGTGCCAAAATCAAAGAATTATCCCTACAACTTGAACAAAGAGAAAGAGAGCAACAAAGGGAACCTACAGGCACCAGAAGAAAGCAAATAATAAAAATTAGAGCAGAATTAAATGAAACAGAACAGAAAAACAATTGAAAGAATTAACAAGACCAAAAGCTGGTTCTTTGAAAAAACTAACAAAATTCATAAATCATTGGCCAAACTGACAAAAGAAAAACAGGAGAGGAAGCAAATAACACAAATAAGAAATGAGATGGGCAATATTACAACAGACTCAACTGAAATTAAAAGAATCATATCAGATTACTATGAAAAATTGTACTCTAACGAATTTGAAAACCTAGAAGAAACGGATAAATTTCTAGAACCATATTACCTACCTGAACTAACACAGAAGTAGAAAAACTAAATAAACCGGTAACAAAAGAAGAGATTGAAAAAGTAATTAAAAAACTCCCAACCAAAAAAAGCCTTGGCCAGTATGGCTTCACTAGAGAATTCTACCAAACTTTCAGACAAGAGTTAACACGACTTCTACTAAACGTATTTCAGAGCATAAAAATGGACAGAATACTCCCAAACTCATTCTATGAAGCCAGGATATCCCTGATACCAAAACCAGGTGAACACACAACAAAAAAAGAAAATTACAGACCTATATCCATCATGAACGCAGATGCAAAAATCCTCAAAAAAATTCTAGCCAAGAGAATTCAACAACACATCAAAAAAATAATTCACTATGACCAAGTGGGATTCCTACCAGGTATGCAGGGATAGTTCAACATTAGAAAAACAATTAATGTAATCCATCATATAAATAAAACAAGAACCACATGATTTTATCAACCGATGCAGAAAAGTCATTTGATAAAGTTCAATACCCATTCGTGATAAAAACTCTCAGCAAAATAGGAATAGAAGGAAAATTCCTCAACATAATAAAGGGTATTTATACAAAGCCAATAGCCAGTATCATCCTAAATGGAGAGAGTGTAAAACATTCCCCTTGAGATCAGGAACCAGACAAGGATGCCTTTTATCATCACTCTTATTCAACATTGTGTTGGAGGCCCTAGCCAGAGCAATTAGGCTAGATAAAGAAATAAAGGCATCCTGATTGGCAAGGAAGAAGTAAAACTATCTATTTGCAGATTATACACAGAAAACCCTAAGGAATCCTCAAGAAAGCTACTAAAACTGATAGAAGAGTTCAGCAGAGTATTGGGATACAAGATAAACATACAAAAATCACTTGGATTCCTCCACATCCACAAAAACAACATTGAAGAGGAAATCACAAATCAATACCATTTACAGTAGCCCCCAAGAAGATAAAATACTTAGGAATAAATCTTACCAGAGACGTTAAAGACCTATACAAAGAAAACTATAAGACACTACTGCAAGAAACCAAAAGAGACCTACATAAGTGGAAAAACATACCTTGCTCATGGATAGGAAGACTTAACACTGTAAAAATGTCTATTCTACCAAAAGCCATCTATAGATACAATGCAATTCCGATCCAAATCCCAATGACATTTTTTAATAAGATGGAGAAACAAATCACCAACTTCATATGGAAGGGAAAGAGGCCCTGGATAAGTAAAGAATTACTGAAAAAGAAGAACAAAGTGGGAGGAGTCACTCTACCTGATTTTAGAACCTATTATTCTGCCACTGTGGTCAAAACAGCCTGGTACTGGTACAACAGCGGATACATAGACCAATGGCACAGAACTGAGAATCCAGACATAAATCCATCCACATATGAGCAGTTGATATTTGACAAAGGCCCAAAGTCAGTTTAATGAGGAAAAGACAGTCTCTTTAACAAATGGTGCTGGCATAACTGGATACCCATCTGCAAAAAAAAGAAACAAGGCCCATACCTCACACCATGCACAAAAACTAACCCAAGATGGATCAAAGACCTAAATATAAAATCTAAAATGATAAAGATCATGGAAGAAAAAATAGGGACAATGCTAGCAGCCCTCATACATGGCATAAACAGTATACAAAATATTACTAACAATGCACAAACACCAGAAGAGAAACTAGATAACTGGGAGCTTCTAAAAATCAAACACCTATGCTCATGAAAGACTTCACCAAAAGAGTAAACAGATTAACTACAGACTGGGAAAAAGATTTTAGCTACGACATTTCCAATCAGCGCCTGATCTCTAAAATCTACATGATACTGCAAAAACCCAACTACAAAAACACAAATAACCCAATTAAAAAATGGACAAAGGATATGAGCAGACACTTCACTAAAGAAGATGTTCAGGTAGCTAACAGATACGTGAGGAAATGCTCACGATCATTAGCCATTAGAGAAATGCAAAACCAAACTACAATGAGATTCCATCTCACTCCAACAAGGCTGGCATTAATCCAAAAAACACAAAATAATAAATGTTAGAGAGGTTGTGGAGAGACTGGAACACTTACATAATGCTGGTGGGAATGTAAAATGGTACAAACACTTTGGAAATCCATTTGGCACTTCCCTAAAGAGCTAGAAATAGAACTACCATACGATCCAGCAATCCCACTCCTTGGAATATATCCTAGAGAAATAAGAGCCTTTACATGATCAGATATATGCACACCCATGGTTATTGCAGCATTGTTTACAATAGCAAAAAGATGGAAGCAACAAGGGTGCCCATCAGTGGATGAATGGATAAATAAATTAACAGTATACTCACACATGGAATACTACACGTCTATAAAGGACAATGATGAATCCATGAAACATTTCATAACATGGAGGAATCAGGAAGGCATTATGCTGAGTGAAATTAGTCAGTTGCAAAAGGACAAATATTGTATGAGACCACTATTATAAGAACTCGAAAAATAGTTTGAACAGAGAATAAAATATTCTTTGATGGTTAGGAGAGGCAGGGAGGGAGGGAGGAAGAGAGAGGGGTTTTCACTAATTAGATAGATAAGAACTATTTTAGGTGAAGGGAAAGACAACACACAGTACAGGAGAGGTCAGCACAGCTGCACTAAACAAAAGCAAAGAAGTTTCCTGAATAAACTGAACGCTTCAAAGGCCAGTGTAGCAGGGGCAGGGGTTCGGGGACCATGGTTTCAGGGGACATCAAAGTCAATTGGCATAATAAAATCTATTATGGCAGCGGGTTTTTTTTAAACAGCAAAACATGGATGTATTTACTTTTAAAAATGATCTTTTTTATATCTTGTTTCTAGTAAATTTATAACCTTTTTTTCCTTAATATATTGCAGTGTACAGGTCTTTCAAAGCAGTGTTAAATAATAAAGGTGATAGCAGACACTTTGTTTTCTTTCTGACATTAAGGAAAGTTTTCTTAGTATTTCAGGTTACGTTTGGTCTTCATTCAATATTTTATAAGATTTTCACAACTATAAATAAGTACAAAATATATCCAGCCAATTTTAAAACAAGATGGTAAATTAAATATGTAAATGATCATCACTATATTTTCATTTATTTTGAACAAATTTATCATCAAATAACATTTTATGGTTTCTGAGATAAGAGAACAAATTGATTGGCTTCATTTATACCTTATATTCATGAAAATGTTCATAAAGCAGAAAAATTGAGAAATGGAAGTGAGAATTATTACATATTAAATCATTAGCCCCTACATAGCCAATATGTGGTGCATAAAAACATATAAAGGAACAAATAAAAAAATAATAATAATATTAAACCTCATTAAAAATAAACTATAATAAAAAAGTGATTTTTCATATAAAAATTTTATAGTACTAAATACTAGCAAATTTACAATAAGATAAATTTCTCATACAATACGACTAACCATATAACTGGGACATACATTTTGGAAATCGCCTTAGAAATAATTATTGGGGCATAATTTTTTGTAGCATAGTTACAGCAGATAGTAGACCAAATTATGAAGTCAGGAAAATTTATCTTAGTAGCAATCCCTCAACATCTATCCTGAGGAAAATTCCTCTTTCAAGTCCCAACAGAGTGGTTCATTTCTCTTACTGACTCACTAATTATGGGTTCCCTTCTCTTTCTTCATTTAAGGAATTCTTGAAACAAGTAAGAATTAAGGAATTTCTTAATCATTAATACTTTACAGTGAACTTACTCCTAATAATATGTTTAGTTAAAAATAACTTTTTTAAATATCATTAAGAGAAATGATAAAGAGTAGTTTAAAATTTCAGGACAAGGTATCATATACTCATCTTACTTCAAGAGTTGGGCTTGGAGCAGGGCCAAGATGGCTGACTAGGTGGAAGCTACCTCGGATCCCTCTTGCAACAAAGACTCAGAAAAACAAGTGAATCGATCACGTAAATGACAATCTATGAACCATGACCATCAAACACAGATCTAAAGAGTTGACCTCAACGACAGAGACTGAGAACGAACAACCACGGGGATGCAGCGACCGTTTTCAGAGCCTGGAGCCAGCATCCCAGTCAGAAAACCTTGGCACCAGGCTTTGGACTGGGGGCAGGGAAGCTGAGCACGGCATCCTGAGACGGCACAAACACGGGATGCAGCCCTAGCCCTCAGAAGTGACCTCGGGGGAAGCCCAGCCAGTGCGCGCAGACAGCTCAGCGACGCAGCTGACAGGAGAAGTCACCGGGAGGCAGCGACTGGTTTGGGAGCCAGGAGTGCAGCGTCCCAGCCAGGGAAACTTGGCGCTGGGCTTTGGACTGGAAGAGGAGGAACTAACCACGGCTTCTGAGACAGCGCAAGCACCAGACACAGGCCTGACCCTCGGGGGCAATCTCTACCCAGCCAGCGCACACAGTTGACACGCCCCTCGGGAATCTCAGATAAAACAGTCATCCCAAGCAAGATAAGTAACTTTGTCTATACTCCGGGCGTTTACTCTCTCTTATTTATCTGAACCCTCCCCTCCCCTTCCCAGGTGGCTTCATTAACATTGGAATTTCCTGAGCCAGAGAGTGAAGTGCTCTGCAGTTTTTCTTTCTTTTTTGGTCTTTTCCTAACCCATTCTTCTGGCCTGAGAGAAGCACCTACAAAAAACCCAGGGGCCAAAAATTCTTCCCCAATTGGACTAAAAACACAGAACCAGCTCCAGCCAAACATATGTGATCCACAGTCTTGGGTTTTCATCCCTACAGGGAACAAGGTGGCTATTATAATGCAAAGGCAATTCTAATAGGGATCTGACTGGAATTGTTTTAGCGGATTACTGGAAAGGCAAGTTTCCCAGGTCTGATATCTCTGCATATTCAACAGAACCCTCACTGACCCAGAACAGGGAACTGTGGGCTGAAGCTCCCCCCAGACCACCTAGCCTCCTGCCTTAGGGGTCTAAGGAGGGTAACACCTACCAATCTGTAAAGGTACTTGCATTGGGGGGCTAAGGTACACCTGCAGAGCCCACCCACCAAAGTGCTTTAGGAATAGAGACACACCTACCTCACTGGCACTTGGGGGAAGCCTGTCAGCATCCTGCCCCCCCTGGAGGTGAAACCCTGCTGCTATTAGAATCTGGTGCACACAACTATCACCACTACCTCTCTAGGTGGATAGGTGACAGTCTGCACCACATACTTGATGACCCAAAATCAGATTCTACTCAAGAATAGTGAATGGACTCCTAGGCTTATATATCTGGTAACAGCCCAAAACAGCTGGTAATAGGACATAAGTGATTCATGGGCTACAAAAATCAAGACACCGCAATCTAGTAGCCCATCTACGTATATTGAAAGAAAACTAAACGAGATAAGACTCAGTGAGCAAATATAGAATAAATCATTACAATACCTTAGAGATGGCTCGGAGACAGCAGTCGATATCAAACCACATAAAGAAGCAGACCATGATTGCTTCTACAACTCCCCAAACTAAAGAATTAAAATCTTTCCCAAATGAAGATACAATCCTGGAATTGCCAGATACAGAATATAAAAAACTAATTTACAGAATGCTTCAAGACAAGAGGGATGACCTCAGAAATGAAACAAGGCAATCTACAAAAAAAGCCAAGGAACACACTGATAAAGCAGTTGAAGAAATCAAAAAGATTATTCAAGAACATAGTGGAAAAATTAATAAGCTGCAAGAATCCATAGAGAGACAGCATTCAGAAATCCAGAAGATTAACAGTAAAATTATAGAATTAGACAACTCAATAGGAAGTCAGAGGAGCAGACTCGAGCAATTGGAATACAGGGTAGGGGATCTGGAGGACACGGGAATTGACACCAATATAGCTGAAAAAAAGTCAGATAAAAGAATTAAAAAAAATGAAGAAACCCTAAGAATCATGTGGGACTCTACCAAGAAGAATAACTTGCATGTGATTGGAGTTCCAGAACAGTGAGGGATAACACAAAACACAGAACAGTTGAAGATCTGTTGGCAGAAAACTTCCCTGACATCATGAAAAACGAAAGGATATCTATCCAAGATGCTCATAGAACCCCATTTAAGATTGATCCAAAAAGAAAATCACCAAGACATATTATCATCAAACTTGCCAAAACCAAAGATAAAGAGAAAATTTTTAAAGCAGCCAGGGATAAAAGGTCTTAAAAAAAAAAAAAAAAATTTTTTTTTTTTTTTGTACAAAGGAGAACCAATAAGAACAAGTTCAGACTACTCAGCAGAAACCATGCAGTCAAGAAGGCAATGGGATGACATATATAGAGCACTGAAGGAGAAAAACTGCCAGCCAAGGATCATATATCCAGCAAAACTCTCTCTCAAATATGAAGGTGAAATTAAAGAATTTACAGATAAACACAAGCTTAGAGAATTTGCAAAAACCAAACCAAAGCTACAAGAAATACTAAAGGAAATTGTCTGGTCAGAAAACCAATAATATCAGATACCAGCACAACACAAGGTCACAGAACAGAACATCCTGATATCAACCCAAATACGGAAACCACAAAAACAAATTAAGATTAATTTTAAAAAGAAAAAATGCTCAAAACAGGGAATCATTGAAGTCAATATGTAAAAGATCATAATAATCAAAAAGAGGGACTAAATACAGGAGACATAGAACTGCCAAATGGAAAGGGAAACCGGCAATATAGGACAAGTTAGGTTTTTACTTAGAAAAATAGGGGTAAATATTAAGGGAACCACAAAGAGGTATAACAACTCCATAACTCAAAATAAAAACCAAGAAAAACATAACGACTCAGCAAACATAAAGTCAACTGCTATGAAAATGAGGAACACACAATTTACAAAGAAAAACATCTCAGCACAAAAAAGTAAGTGGAAAAACGAAATTGTCAACAACACACACAAAAAGGTATCAAAATGACAGCACCAAACACATACTTATCTATAATTACACTGAATGTAAACGGACTAGATGCACCAATAAAGAGACAGAGAGTCTCAGACTGGGTAAAGAAATACGATCCGTCTATATGCTGCCTACAAGAGACACACCTTAGACTTAGAGACACAAACAAACTAAAACTCGAAGGATGGAAAAAAATATATCAAGCAAACAACAAGCAAAAAAGAGCAGGAGTAGCAATATTAATTTCTGACAAAACAGACTTTAAAGTTAAATCCACCACAAAGGATAAAGAAGGACATTACATAATGATTAAAGGGACGATAGACCAGGAAGATATAACCATATTAAATATTTATGCACCCAATGATAGGGCTGCAAGATACATAAAACAAACTTTAACAGAACTGAAAAATGAGATAGACACCTCCACAATTATAGTAGGAGACTTCAACACCCCACTTTCGGAGAAGGACAGGACATCCAGTAAGAAGCTCAATAGAGACACAGAAGACCTAATTGCTACAATCAGCCAACTTGACCTCATAGACTTATACAGAACACTCCACCCAACAGCTGCAAAGTATACTTTTTTTCTAGCGCACATGGAACATTCTCTAGAATAGACCACATATTAGGTCATAAAACAAATCTTTGCAGAGTCCAAAACATCGAAATATTACAAAGCATCTTCTCAGACCACAAGGCCATAAAACTGGAAATCAATAACAGAAAAATTAGGGAAAAGAAATCAAATACTTGGAAACTGAACAACACCCTGCTGAAAAAAGACTGGGTTATAGAAGACATTAAGGAGGGAATAAAGAAATTTATAGAATGCAACGAGAATGAAAACACCTTCCTATCAAAACCTCTGGGACACAGCAAAAGCAGTGCTCGGAGGTCAATTTATATCGATAAATGCACACATACATAAAGAAGAAAGAGCCAAAATCAGAGAACTGTCCCGACAACTTGAACAAATAGAAAGTGAGCAACAAAAGAATCCATCAGGCACCAGAAGAAAACAAATAAGAAAAATTAGAGCTGAACTAAATGAATTAGAGAACAGAAAAACAATTGAAAGAATTAACAAAGCCAAAAGCTGGTTCTTTGAAAAAATTAACAAAATTGATAAACCATTGGCCAGACTGACTAAAGAAATACAGGAAAGGAAACAAATAATCCGAATAAAAAACGAGATGGGCCACATCACAACAGACCCAATTGAAATTAAAAGCATCATACCAGATTATTACGAAAAATTGTACTCTAACAAATTTGCAAACGTAGAAGAAATGGATGAATTCCTAGAAAAACACCACCTACCTAAACAAACACAAGCAGAAGTAGAACAACTAAATAGACCCATAACAAAAAAAGAGATTGAAAAGGTAATCAAAAAATGCCCCCCACCCCCCCAAAAAAAGCCGTGGCCCAGACGGCTTTACTGCACAGTTCTACCAAACTTTCAGAGAAGAGTCAACACCACTACTACTAAAGGTATCTCAAAGCATAGAAAATGACGGAATACTACCTAACTCATTCTATGAAGCCAGCATATCCCTGATACCAAAACCAGGTAAAGACATCACAAAAAAAAAGAAAATTACAGACCTATATCCCTCATGAACATAGATGCAAAAATTTTTATCCCTCATGAACATAGATGCAAAAATCCTCAACAAAATTCTAGCCAATAGAATTCAACAACATATCGAAAAAATAATGCACCATGACCAAGTGGGATTTATATCAGGTATGCAAGGCTGGTTTAATATTAGAAAAACCATTAATGTAATCCACCATATAAATAAAACAAAAGACAAAAACCACATGATCTTATCAATTGATGCAGAAAAGGCATTTGACAAAGTCCAACACCCATTCATGATAAAAACTCTCAGCAAAATAGGAACTGAAGGAAAATTCCTCAACATAATAAAGGGCATCTATACAAAGCCAACAGCCAACATCACTCTAAATGGAGAGAGCCTGAAAGCATTTCCCTTGAGATCAGGAACCAGACAAGGATGCCCGTTATCGCCGCTCTTATTCGACATTGTGCTGGAGGTCCTAGCCAGAGCAATTAGGCTAGACAAAGAAATAAAGGGCATCCAGATTGGCAAGGAGGAAGTCAAATTATCTCTATTTGAAGATGGCATGATCTTATACACAGAAAACCCAAAGGAATCCTCCAGAAAACTACTGAAACTAATGGAAGAGTTTGGCAGAGTCTCAGGTTATAAGATAAACATACAAAAATCACTTGGATTCCTCTACATCAACAAAAAGAACATCAAACAGGAAATCACCAAATCAATACCATTCACAGTAGCCCCAAAGAAGATAAAAGTTAGGAATAAACCTTACCAAAGATGTAAAAGACCCATACAAAGAAAACTACAAAGTACTAGTGCAAGAAACTAAAAAGGACCTACATAAGGGAAAAACATACCTTGCTCATGGATAGGAAGACTTAACATAGTAAAAATGTCTATTCTACCAAAAGCCGTCTATACATACAGTGCACTTCCGATCCAAATTCTAATGACATTTTTTAATGTGATGCAGAAACAAATCACCAACATCATATGGAAGAGAAAGACGCCCCGGATAAGTAAAGCATTACTGAAAAAGAAGAACAAAGTGGGAGGCCTCACTCTACCTGATTTCAGAACCTATTATACAGCCACAGTAGTCAAAACAGCCTGGTACTGGTACAACAACAGGCACATAGACCAATGGAACAGAATTAAGAAACCAGATATAAATCCATCCACATATGAGCAGCTGATATTTGACAAAGGCCCAGTGTCAGTTAATTGGGGAAAAGAGAAGTCTTTTTAACAAAGGTGCTGGCATAACTGGATATCCATTTGCAAAAAAATGAAACAGGACCCATACCTCACACCATGCACAAAAACTAACTCCAAGTGGATCAAAGACCTAAACGTAAAGACTAAAACGGTAAAGATCATGGAAGAAAAAATAGGGACAACGTTAGGAGCCCTAATACAAGGCATAAACAGAATACAAAACATTACCAAAAACGACGAAGAGAAATCAGATAACTGGGAGCTCCTAAAAATCAAACGCCTATGCTCATCTAAAGACTTCGTTGAAAGAGTAAAAAGACCACCTACAGATTGGGAAAGAATTTTCAGCTACGACATCTCCGACCAGCGCCTGATCTCTAAAATCTACATGATTCTGTTAAAACTCAACCACAAAAAGACAAACAACCCAATCACAAAGTGGGCAAAAGATATGAACATGCACTTCACTAAAGAAGATATTCAGGCAGCTAACAGACACATGAGAAAATGCTTTCAATCATTAGCCATTAGAGAAATGCAAATTAAAACTACAATGAGATTCCATCTCACTCCAACAAAGCTGGCATTAATCCAAAAAACACAAAATAATAAATGTTGGAGAGGCTGCGGAGAGATTGGAACTCTTATACACTGCTGGTGGGAATGTAAAATGGTACAACCACTTTGGAAATCTATCTGGCGTTTTCTTAAAAAGTTAGAAATAGAACTGCCATACAACCCAGAAATCCCACTCCTCGGAATATACCCTAGAGAAATAAGAGCCTTTACACAAACAGATATATGCACACCCATGTTTATTGCAGCACTGTTTACAATAGCAAAAACCTGGAAGCAAACAAGGTGTCCATCAACTGATGAATGGTTAAATAAATTATGGTATATTCACACAATGGAATACTACGCATCGATAAAGAACAGTGACGAATCTGTGAAACATTTCATAACATGGAGGAACCTGGAAGGCATTATGCTGAGTGAAATTAGTCAGAGGCAAAAGGACAAATATTGTATAAGACCACTATTATAAGATCTTGAGAAATAGTATAAACTGAGAACACATACTTTTGTAGTTAAGAGGGGGGGAGGGAGGGAGGGTGGGAGAGGGTTATTTACTAATTAGTTAGTAGATAAGAACTACTTTAGGTGAAGGGAAGGACAAAACTCAATACACGGAAGGTCAGCTCAACTGGACTGGACCAAAAACAAAGAAGTTTCCAGGATAAACTGAATGCTTCAAAGGTCAGCAGAGCAAGGGCAGGGGTTTGGGGACTATGGCTTAAGGGGACTTCTAAGTCAATTGGCAAAATAATTCTATTATGAAAACATTCTGCATCCCACTTTGAAATGTGGTGTCTGGGGTCTTAAATGCTAACAAGCGGCCATCTAAGATGCATCAATTGGTCTCAAGATACCTGGATCAAAGGAGAATGAAGAATACCAAGGTCACACGATAACTATGAGCCCAAGAGTCAGAAAGGGCCACATGAACCATAGACTTACATCATCCTGAGACCAGAAGAACTAGATGGTGCCCGGCCACAACCGATGACTACCCTGACAGGGAGCACAACAGAGAACCCCTGAGGGAGCAGGAGAACAGTGGGATGCAGACCCCAAATTCTCATAAAAAGACCAGACTTAATGGTCTAACTGAGACTAGAGGCATCCCGGCAGTCATGTACCCCAAACCTTCTGTTGGCCCAGGACAGGAACCATTCCCAAAGACAACTCATCAGACATGGAAGGGACTGGACAATGGGTTGGAGAGAGATGCTGATGAAGAGTGAGCTACTTGTATCAGGTGGACACTTGAGACTATGTTGGCATCTCCTGTCTGGAGGGGAGATAGGAGGGTAGAGAGGGTTAGAAACTGGCAAAATCGTCAGAAAGGAGAGACTGGAAGGAGGGAGCAGGCTGACTCATTAGGGGGAGAGTAAGTGGGAGTATGGAGTAAGGTGTATATAAGCTTATATGTGACAGACTGACTTGATTGGTAAACTTTCACTTAAAGCACAATAAAAATTATTAAAAAAAAAAAAAAAAGTTGGGCCAAAGAATAGAGACAAAATTGGTGAAGAATATTGAATATACCACATGGATTGCCAGAAGTACCAACAAATCAGTCTTAGAAGAAATACAACCGGAATGTTCCTTGTAAAAGCAGATGGCAAGATTTTGTCTTGCTTACTTTGGACACGTTATCTTGAAAGACCAATCCCTGGAAAAGGACATTCATAGTTGGTAGAGGGCCAGTGAAAATGAGGGAAACCCTCGATGAGACTGATTGACACAATAACCACAACAATGAACTCAAACTTACCAACAATTAGAAAGATGGTTGTAGGCCAGCACAACCTGCTCAACCACACCATAACTGTAAGACAACACTCCAAATCCATGTGGTGCTCACAGGTTGTACACAATTTCTAGATGGCCAGCAGACCTTTAGAAAAAGGGCACCAATAATTTATTATGGATTGCTCCATAAGCATCACGTCTTTCTGATCAGAGCCTGAACACACTTAAGCACACGGAAAGTAGCTTATATTATTTACAAAAATCAGACAAAAAAGAACAGAAATAAGTTCCATCAAGAACAGTGTCCCCTGGTACTAAAGCTGTCCGGGCAGAGATAAAGACTCTTCCAAGTGCATCCCACTTTGTGCCATAAGTAAGGAGCTTAAATGAGACTTTACCGTCAGTTTCCCCGGCTAGGTAGATCCACTTAGGTGGATGGTTAGCTTAGACTATGTGTGCTCCACATGCACCATAGCTTGAGGAGACTACAAAAACATCCTTTCTCAGTTATTTTACACCCTGACCCAAAGTGACTAATTGAATCTTTTTAACCACACTAATAAACATCCTACTGCATCATGCTCCCCTGCCTTCCTGAGCAGATGTGGGAGTGGGGTGGAAGGGCGTTAGCCCAGAATAGTATTTTTTTTAATCTTGCTAACAAACGTCAGGCCTCATTGAGGGTGGTGGTTTGTTCTGAGTCCTAAAGATGCCAGCAGAGAGAGGAACAGAGAAAACCATGGCTGCCTGGCTTGTCTGAAGGACTTGCTCCCTACAATGGTGCAGGGCAACATTTCATTCTGTTATACATTGGGTCTGGGATACATAAAGTGGCTATGAGTAGTAGTCAACTCAGGGACAACTAACAACAGCTGTATCTTTTTCCCTCTCTCAACTCCCTACTTTTCAGAAAGGACTAAATTACTAAAATTAGTCCACACCGAAAGCTGGCTGACTTGATCTAGAAGTGAAACTTGAAATTTCTTACCAGTTACAAGTTCCCTTTCACTCTCACTTGACAAATTTACATGCTCAATTTTTTTAAAAATCTACTGTATTTCTACACAAATAATGCACATCTACATGTGTTTGATGACCACACCCCCCCGGAGGTATTTTTGTAAGCATTGTTATGCTAATTTTTGTGGCAATATGGTATAGGGGTGTTAGCAAATAAATGTAGAAGTTGCACATTATTTGTGTAAAAATACAGTATATCTCAGGGATTCCCTTCTTATAATACAACTTGGAAAGGCAGTGATCGTGATTTGTGAATGGAGAGAGATCAGTAAGGAAATTAGTTTAAGAATTCATTCCAGAGGGGTCTCCTCCCAAGATGCTTTTTCATAAACAAGCACTTCCTGATTATTTTCTGGGATTCAACAAACTGGGGCTCTGACAACTGATAGAACATTAGAAACATAATTAAGCTTTTAAGCCTTGAGTTGGTTGCATTGTCCAATTATGTCCCCTTGGCATTTCTAACACACACACCATTGAACAAGAACAAATCCAAATGTTCAAAACAGTGAAAGAGGCAGACGAGACAGCAGAAATTTTTACTCAGAGGTAAAGTGAAAAGTGCTCCTTGTGAAGCCATGAGAATTAAATAGAATAAAAATTTAAAATGTCAAGTACGCATGCCGTCTTAGACATCGTGCTGCTGTAAGAGACATATCACAAGTGGATGGCTTTAACAAACAGAAATTTATTTTCTCACAGTTTAGGAGGCTAGAAGTTCAAATTCAGAGCGCCAGCTCTCGGGAATGGCTTTCTCTCTCTGCCAGCTCTGAAGAAAGTACTTGTCTCTTCAGCTTCTGCTTCCTGGTTCCTTGGAGATCTCCATGTGGCTTGGAATCTATCTTACCCCATCTCTCTCTGCTCCCTTGTTTAATCTCTTATATCTGAAAAGAGATTGATTCAAGATACACTCTATACTAATCCTGCCTCATTAACATAATGAAGACAACCCATTCCCAAATGGAATTATGAACACTGGCATAGTGATTAGGACTTACAAAACATATTTTTTTTCAGAGCAGAATTCAATCCATAACACATGCCCAGAAATGCAAACGAAATAATACTAGAGTGTCCATAGAGGTCCTTTTTATCAAATGAGAACAATGAAAGGTAAGAGAATAAAATAAAAGAACATTTTTTAAAAATAAACTTTATCGAAACTACAAGAAAAATGAAGTAACATTTCTTTCCTCATCTAGAAATTTTACTTACTGAACTGGCAGCTGCTGTGAGGTTGGGTAAGTGACCTGCTCATTGCTGAATACTTAGTGCCTGGCACATTGCCCAGAAAAGACTAAGTTCTCAGTTTACTTTAGGGGTATAAATTAACCAACCATGAGATATGGTATGATGGGAGTGGCAGAATTCATTGAGTTTCTTTAAACGTATACCTGAGGTTATCACTGAGGCAACTGTATAATAAATTATAATAATATGCTAGCTGAAATGGATTGAGAAAAAAAATACCAGATCATATTAACAAAATTTGGAAAATAGAAGAGTGAGAAGGAAAGTAAGTGTCTTTAAGTGTCCTAATTTATTCATATTTAGCATTGGATATTCATTAGCTATTACCTCATTTCTAGAATGAAAAAAAGCTTAAGATTTAATGTTATTCTTTAAATTTATAAAAGTAAACACTACAGGAGTAAAAACATATTTTTCCTAATGATCTGAAATGAATAAGCACAGGTAATAAAGAAAAGAACACTTACAAAAAAAAAAAGAAAGGCAAAACAAAATATAAATACCTGTTATAATCATCAATCTAACTGTAGTAAACTCATAATTAAATGGAAGAGACTTCTGGATCTGGTAAGAATAAAATAAAATCCCATTTTAACTGTGTACTATAGGCCTATCTGAATCAAGTTGACTCAGGATGATTCACGGTAAAGCAATGATTAATTGTATAACAGAAAATTCAAGAAAAATAAAATAAAGTTTGTGATATAAATGTCTAGACAATGATTACTTCATGTAAAATGTGACAGAGTCATCTTTCAATGATTAGGAGTATGATGCATAATGAAAATATCAGGACACTGTATGTACCAAATTCCATATTTTTTTATATTGCTTTAAATATAAGTAAAAATTAACAGAAGCATTTATTCCAATCATCCTCCTCCCCCCAAAATAAAAATACAGGTTAAAGATAACCCAAATAATTTAACTATTAGTGCCGTGGAAACAGTCTCTAGCTTTCAGCATATTATCAAAGTGTCCCAAAAGAAGATTAAAAATTACTGTTTTCAGAATTCTTCTACTTTATTCCATGACCAAGTATTAAACTAATCTTTCCACCAAAAACCCCATTGCCATCAGGTCAATTCCAACTCATAGTGACCCTATAAGACAGAGTACAACTGACCCATAGAGTTTCCTAGAAGTGGCTAGTGAATTTGAACCGACAACCTTTAGGTTAGCAGCCAAGCTCTTAACCAGTGCGACACCAGAGTTTTGTTTTTTTTTTCCATTTTAAGCAACTAAAAAAACTCTGATATATGGGGTAACTGTTTACAGGTATTCAAAAGGCTGCACAAAACTGCAACCCCTGAGAGAAGGAAAACTCATAAGGTAAGCCCCATATTCACCCTGCTCTCTGCCTGGGGATATTATTCCCACCATGGACAGGGTTATGAAATCCAAATGGAAGGTGCCAGTTATGCCAAGCTAAAGGGACAGATTTTACACTTTGGGCTGATCAAACCCTTAGATTTAGCAGGGCAGGTCGCCTGCTGAAAATAGCTGGAGGAGGGATGCAGAAGTCTCTGTGAAAAGTCCTTGGTCAAGAGTTAGGTTTGACTTGCACAGGGCAATACTATACAAAGTTTACCAGAAAGCAGCCACGAAGAGATTGAAAATAGAATGGCATTACTAAAATCAAGCAATGCTGGGAGATTTTGGATTCCCAGTCCAGCTAGAGGGGAGAAATTTTGTTAACAGCTCAAGTATCCAGCTAAGATACCAGAAGGAGATCCATCGTAACATAAAAATTCCTGTTGTCATTGTTAGGTGCCCCCCAGTCAGTGAACAGATTGAAAATGAAGCTAACCATCATTTTCAATGGCAGCAATATTATAAAATACTTAAGAATAAATTTTACAAAATGTATACAAATTTTACAAAATGTATACAAATACCACACTAAAAACTCTAAAAAATACACTTACAGGAACTAAAGAAGATATAAATTAATACATATATAATTAAGGTATATTCAAAGTTCATGAGTTTTTAGGGTGTTCATTTTCCCTAAATTAATCAATAAATTCTATGCAATTCTGATGAAAATCTTATCAGTTTTTGAAATTGACAAGCTGATTCTAGAATATATCTATGGTAATACAAAGGGCCTAGGATAGCAAAGAATCCTGAAAAAGAACAAAGTTGAAAATCTACACTATTTAATTTCAAGATTTCGTAGTCAAGATAGTGTGGTATTGTGTAAGGACAGATTTGCAGAATACAGAGTCCAGAAATAGACTCACAAATATACAAATTGGTTTTTTTTTTACAAAGATGCCAAGGAAATTCAAGGCGAAAGTACACTATTTTCAAAACAAATAGTGCTGGAACAAATAGACGTATAAAAAGAACAAAATGAATCCGAATCTCTACCTCACATGAAACTCAAACATTAATCTGAAATAGATCATAGATGTAAATATAAACATGTACATATAAAACTTCTAGTATAAACAATGGACCTTACATTCCAGTAGGGGAGACAGACAGTATGTATATAAGCATAAAAATGAATGTTTAATTTCTGGTAATGATAAATACCATAAATAAAATAAATTAGGAAAAAGAGACAGAGACCAAAAATAGGGGACAAGGTAGGGAGAGACAACTTAAATAGGGTGGTCAAGAAATGATCTTATGAAGGACATCTGAACAGAGACATGAACAAAATGAAGTAAACTATACAGAGGTCTGTGGAGGAAGAGCATTCTATTCAAAAGGAGTATTTAGGGCAGAAGTCCAGAGGTAGCAACAAGCTTGACATAGTCCAGGAACAGCAAGAAGCCAGCGGACAAGCGTGTGCTTTCTATATTGGTAAAAAAAAAAAAAATTGGTAAGAAATGCTTAATTGCATGGCATATTTGTGAAGTCATTCTCTGAAAAGAACTACACACATTTAGTAATTCAACAAATAAGCATTTATGAGTGATTTACATGCTAGATATTTGGAAAACGATATTAAAAATATCAAATATTGCCTCTACTTTCATTAAGCCTGTTATGAATTGAATTCTGTCCCCCAAAAATACATGTTGTAAATTCTAACCCCCTATATCTGTGGTTGTAATCCCATTTGGGAATGAGTTTTCTTTGCTATGTTAATAAGCCATTATTAGTGTAAGATGTGTCTCAAATCAATCTCTTTTGAAATATAAATGAACAGGTTAAGCAAGGAAGTAGGGAAGAACAGTTAGGGGAAGGCAGACACGATGCCACATGAAGATCACCAAGGAGTCAAAGAATAGAAGCTAAACAGATACAAGGACCTTTGCCCAGAGAAAGCCTTCCTCTAGAAATTCAGCCAGTACCCTGAATTTAGACTTCTAGGCTCCATATCTGTAAGAAACAGAAACCCTGGTGGTGTAGTGGTTAAGAATTATGGCTGCTCACCAAAAAGTTGGCAGTTCGAATCCACCAGGTACTCCTTAGAAACACTATGGGGCAGTTCTACTCTGTCCTATAGGGTTGCTATGAGTCAGAATCAACTCAAAGGCAATGGGTTTGGTTTTTGGTTTAATTTGTGAGAGAATATATTTTTGTTTGTTAAAACCACCCACTTTGGGGTATTTCTGTTATAGCAGTACAAAATAACTAAGACGAAGCCTATAGTCTAGTATTATGTCTTCATCATCATTATCTCTACAGTTCATTTATACTAGATTTGAACTGCAATCTAAGCAAATCTATTAGCATGGCAGAGATTAGAGCTTTACTCTATCTGGTAGTAAAAAAAGAAACCTACTGACTGAAATGCAATGCCCTTTGGGGTCATATAATTACATCTATAAAAATCTAAGAAATAATCATGGTTTTCAAGTTTTAAATTTTTTAGACAAGCTTCACATCAATTTTGAATATTTTTCAGTAAGAAAAAAATATTAGAAGCTAAATACAATTTAGTAGGCCATATAAAATTCATGGCTGAAAGAGAATTTCACTGAACGATAGCCTTCTCTGGTTGCTATATATTTATGTTTAGTTTTATAGAGTATTTTACATATTTTATGTTCTTTTTGTATAGTTGAGCACGAAATGAAAAAGATTTATAGAAAAAGGTAAATCAAGATTATTGAAAAGGCAGAATCAAAAAGAAAAAAGTGATTATTTTAGTTAGCCTAATTGTATAATAACTCTATAGCATGCATTTGAATAACCATTTAATATATTTGTTATTTAAGATAAAGCCAATTGAACTAAAAATGCGGGAGGATATTAAAAACATACTTTACTGCTGGAAATCCTGCTAAAAATATGTAAAAAACATACTTAACGGCTGAAAATCCTGGCAGCTACAAATATGTAAAGAAACAATTTTTATAGAGACTGACAGATCTACAGGGTCAGATCCAAGAATCCTTAACAGAGATGATCATTCATTCAATCAACATTTATTAAGCATGCCAGACAGTAGGGGAAAACCTAGTATCTGTACAGTTCTCTACAGAACACATACACATATATCGTTCCATTTAATACTTGTTACAATCCTGTGAGGTATGTATTCTTATGAAGAATACAGGGATTCAAAGGGGTTGACATAAATGACCTTCTCACCCTGTAAGTAGAAATGCCAGACTAGAAACCCAGATCCTCTGACACCATAGCCCCTGATCTTCCCAGTGTACCATGCTAACCCTCATATTCATCTGTACAAGGCGAGGGAAGGCATTCCCCTTTTCACACCTTAATTTTCTCAGATGGAGTCATTTTTATCAGCAAAGGAAACGGAAAGGCTGAATAAAAAATAAAAGCTGTTAGATCTAAAAGGAGGTATAATAGGGGTAGGGGTTGGGGGGTGATGGAAGAGAAGAGAGGGAAGGGAGAATTAATTTGAATGAAAACATTGCACTGTAAGATGGTAAAACAAGGGAGTGAAAAAGAGGAAGGGAAAACTGGCAACAGGGTAGCAAAAATGTGGGCACACTTCAGGAAATTTTTCTTTATTGTCTGTATCTTGAAGGTAGCTTTGATGCTTATTATTATGGCCTCTAAATGTATTATTCAGTGAAAACCATGTTAATGATAGATATGTCTTAAACTCTATGCCATTTCACTTCCCCTATATTATTTTAATCATCTTCAATCCATTCCTACAGCTTCAGTTAGTACGACTAAGGTGCTACCTCCCTAATTTTTATCTCCAGGCTCATCTGGAGATCTCCATGTGGCTTGGCATTTGTCTTCCACCATCTCTATTTCCTTGTTTCCTTGCTTAATCTGCTCCTTTTATATCTCAAAAAAAGGTTGACTCAAGATACACCCTGCACTGATACTGTCTCATTAACATAACAAAGAAAATGCATTTCTAAATGGAATTGTAACCATAGGTATAGGGGTTAGGATTTACAACACATATTTGGGGGGGACACAATTCAGTGCATAACATCGTCTTTCTGCCATCTCCTACATCCTTTCATTTCTCTGACTAGGACAGCTATCTTTTGACCCAAGCTGCAAACACAGCCACCTTCCTCATCCGCTACATCCAGTCACGAATACTTGCCCTTTTATCTCACGACTAGTTCATGAGTTCATTGCCCTTCTCCGTCCTCATTGCACTGGTAATTAGCTCACTTTTTCCTGAATTACCTTAAGAAAATACAGTTGTCCTTGAGTCATTTCCAACTCATGACAACTCCATGTGTTTAATAGCAGAACTGTGCTCCATCTTTTGGAAGCAGACCACCAGGTCTTTCTTCTGAGCACGGCTGGGTGAATTCAAACTGCCAGCTTTTTTGTTAGTAGCCAAGCAGTTAACCATTTGCATTACTTACTCCACACGAGGACTCCAAAATTACTAGGAGCTTCCTAATTTTTCTTCCTGCCTCTTGTATTCTCTCTTTCCATTACTGTCTCCATAATGTTAGCAGAATTACCTATATAAAATGCATGTGATTTTCTTAAAAAAAAAAAAAGTTATTATGGCATTCCCACCCTCCCTGCAAGATCAGTTCCAAACTCCTTACCATGGCTTTCAATAAACTGCACTCAAACTTCCTTACTATTCTCAGCCCATTTAACTATAAATCAAACAAAACTTATCTTTTCTTTTTTGTTTAAAATTCAAAATGCCTTGGTTTGAATCCTAGCCCTTCCAAAACAGACCTATCAATTCCCATCTCATCCCCTATTTCTCTTTATCTCTTCCCCTCTACATTTTATCCATTTATGTACATGTCACTATTTTTCACTTAACTGATTAGGACTGCAAGCCTAGAAGTCATCTTGATTCTTCTCTTTTTGTCACCGTCCATATGAAAATATGCATTAAATCTTGTCAACTCTTTTTCCAAAATATATCCCATAATCTGACTGCTGCTCACATCTTGCCTATAATCTCCCTGGTTCATCTCTTACCTGAAGAGTTGGTTGCAATAGGGTCTCTATTGCTCCTCATGGCTCTGTTCTCTACTTTCTGCAGAGTGATCATTCAAAGAGAAAACCAGACTCCTGATTTTTACCATTTCAATTCTTCCAAATCTTTTCCTATCATAATCAAAATAATACCCATTCCTTATTGTAGTCCAAAGAAGCTAAAAGATCTGATCCCTGACTACTCACTAAAGTCCATCACTTCCATCCACGTTTCCTCTCACGTACTACTTACTCTGCAGCTGCACTTTTTGTTCAGTGGGCCTGCCAGGAAGGTTTCTACTCCAGAGCCTTTGCAGTTGTTGTTCCTCCAACTGGTGATTTTATCCTAGATCTTCCCGGGCTAAACCTTCATATTCAAATCTTAATTCAAATGACATTCCTTGAGCATGGGGCCACCATGAGTAGCAATCTACTAAACGGCGACTAACAACAAGAGAGCTTTCCCAGCCATCATTTCTCAAACAGCACCAAAGTCACTCTCCATGACATTACCTCATTTTATTTTCTTCAAATCATTTATCAGTGCCTGGAATTATCTTATTTGTGTTTATTGTTGGTCTCCTCCTTCTCCCATCTACTCTGCTTTGCTTAAAAAAAAAATTTTTTTTTGCTTACTACTGCCTAAAATAGTGTCTGACTCATAATACACACTCAATAGGTTATTTGTTGATTGTCTGACTGAGAAGCACCAAGCCTTTGAAATCCATATCCATATTATGAAAGTCATAATAAATTGGCAGCCTACTAACATAGCAGTTCCTCATCTTCCACCTCACCTTTTGCTATAAGTAAAACTCCATTGCTGTCGAGTTGATTCCGATTTATAGCGACCCTATAAGACAGAACTGCCTCATATGGTTTCCAAGGAGCACCTGGTGGATTCGAACTGCTGACCTTTTGGTTAGCAGCTGAAGCACTTCTATGCCACCAGGGTTTCCATTTTGCTGTAAACAGTAAAGGAAAAACTGTGGCACATAGAGAAAAGCAAGAGTCTGGGTGTCAGGAAGACTTGGGTTTTAGTTCTAGCTCTATGTTGACTCAATAACTTCATTTAAAAAATGAAAAACTTCATTCTTTACACTGCTATTTTAAGTTATTGTCTGACAAGTGATTTACATTGTAAATATTCCCTCTCTTCTTCCGTCTTATTTTTTTGTCCTTCTTCCTCCTTTTCCTCTTGATATTGAACATATTTTTGCAAAATAAAACCTCTGGTGTGAAAGTGGAGGAAGAAAGGAAGACATATCCACATGGTTCCCTTATAGCTTAAAAAAATCAGTCTCTAGCTTGGAAAGGGATTTAGAGTTCATCTGGTCCATTATCCTCTGACATTTTTCCATCTCCTCTATAATTTTCCAGCCAAGTGATTGTCCAGCCTAGGTTTCAACAGCACTAGTAAGGAAAATTCCACTTCCTATGACTGTCCAGTCATTAAAATATGTTATAAATTATATATCACGGCCACGTAAAATTATACCATCAGCTAATATTAAAGATAGTTTGTGCATAGTACAATAAATTAATTAAATGATCTTTAGTGAGTCTATTTCAACGGAAACTTCAAGTTTCTTGCAATATCTTTGCCAAGACCGCTAAAGTTACATTTTTATTGATATTTTTAAAATAAATTCCTATAACATCAGACCTATAAAAGGTTCATCATAGACCAAATATCTCTCTAACCTTTTAAGCTTTCACAGTAAAAACTGTCTTTTTTATTTATATAAGTTTGGGAAAGATACAAATGTAATCATAACCCCCAAGGCAAAATTTTATGGCAGTTTTCAAAACTCCTCACTATAAAAACTACTAAAACCTTCAAGCATAAAAAGTTTCCAATAAAATTTGTTTTAGATACTGGCAATAAAACACTCTTTGCTTGCCTCTTAACTCCAAATTTTGGAGCCACAGCTGTCCAAATGCCAAAGATATATTCCACAGCCCCCTGCCACACATTTGCCAAACATTTTTTATCTCAATTGAAAAATGCCAATATCTATTTATTATCATTAATACATTCATATTGAAGGAATATGTTAATACAAATAAAGGAAAAAATAGGTCATCACAAAGAGCATTATATAAATCACTAAGACATCTTTTAGCAACAGTGTTTTACATTTAAAATAAAGTTCTCAGATTTTCATCTATAAACATTTGCATATTTTAACCTCCAATTTGTTTCATAATGAAAATTTAAATAATAAGGGAGAAAAGTGTGCACACAATCAAATAAGTGGTTCATATTAGAAAGTCTGCTGATGGCATGTGTAAAGCATGTTTGGAAATTAAGGACATCTGGAAAGCTGATTGTCAATCCAGTTCTGATCCCCCCAGTCCACTGGGAGATGCTACCAATGGTGTCACCATCCAGCAAGCACCTGGAAGCCTCCTAACTTTATCACAGCATTCCTTTCAGGCCTCAGACCTCCAAGCCCATTGATTCCATCCATTGTTCCTATGTCCGTTTCTCTGAGGTGCCACACAAAATACAACACAACATCCCCTCCTTCGCCATCAACATATTGGTCATTGTATGGATCGATCTTAACCATATATTCGAAAGGTTCTGCACTCTATCAGTCCCTTATATGCTTGTTGTTACTCTGCCTTAGAAAAGAAGTGTTGTGTGGAGATGTGTTCAAAGCTTTGACTCCAGACTGATTTATATTTGAACCTTAGCACAGCTACTTTCTAATTGCATTAGCCTGGCAGGTTAGTAAACTTTTTCACTTAACAAATTCCTCATTTGTAAAACTGGGGTGCTTTTCTTTCCCTTTGTCTCCTTCCTAACTCATGTTTCCATTGCTGTCCTTCCTTCCAACTCTCCCAATATTATACTGTTTCTTTTTAAGGAAACTCCCATTGTAATTAGGATTCTGCAGAACAGGCCCCGAGTCAAGGATTCGTGCACAAGTGCCTCATTAAGGAAGAGCTACCAGATGTGAGTAAGGAAGCAGGACAATAGGACAGGGAGAGGGAAGAAGTCAAACAATGGTCTAACTTCAGGCATAAATCTGGCCTCACCTGAATCAATAGAGGAACTCTGGAGTCTAACTCATTACACCAATGAGTTTGCCCCCTCATAGAGTTGCCAGATAAAATACAGAACACCAGATAAATTTTAATTTCAGATGAACACTGAATTCCTTTCTTTTTTTTTTTTTTTAGTATAAGTATGTTTCAAATATATCATGGGATACACTTACAGTAAAAATGTTATTTGTTTTTTATCTGAAATTCAAATTTAGATGATAGGCTTGTATGTTTATTTGTAAATCTGGAAACCGTACTAAGGCAAGATTGCTGGGTTTTCATACCCCCACATCTGACCAAAATGCTGTGGGGGCGTGGGATAAGGATGCGAGTGGTTGGTGGCTCACCGAAATAGCAAAAGGGATTGAATGAGATCTAAGTGAAACACCAACAATGTCTGCTACAATCATCTATACTCTCATTCTCCTTACAGAACACTCCTTTCATCTCCTTTCTGTCGTGCAAATGGGGCCTATCCCTAAGGAACTGAAGTTTCTTTGCAGTTCTCACAAAGGGAGCCAACATATTCTCAATCTGTGACAAAACTGGCTTTCTACAGTTCTTACCTGTGGCTTCCAGATCACAAGTCCATTGCTCTGACTTCTTAGAGCTAAAGCCCCTTGTCTTTGAGCTCTGGCTACCTGGCTATTTACATTTTACCTCGTAAATTTTTACCTACATTCAAGGGGCTGTAGATGGATTCACTGATAACTGTGGCATCTAGGTCACAAAAAAAAAAAAAAAAAAGGTCACAGGCTTCCTCAAATCCCAGTCCTGCCACTATCTTGGGCACTATTTTATAGCAATACTAATTAAGCAGCCTCAAAGTTCCATGATATTTTCTCCATTTCCACAGCACGTTCTTATGATTTCACCCTTACCTAATCATACTGGGAAGTGCTCCATACCTGAATACTTAACTTTATTAGTCCACTTTAAACACAAATTTATTCTTCCAATTTTCACTACCTCACTCGCTTACACTCAATGGAGACTCCTTCCCAGTCCATTGACTTCTTCTGAGTTTACTTCCTTTTCTCATCAGCTGCACATTTATCCTTTTATCAGTATCTATAAACATCTTCCTCAGTAGCTCTAGCTCCTTTTTATTCTGTTATACCTACTCTAAAAACCTTCAGCCCAGCTCAATGCAAACACTTCCCTTCTCTATCTTACCTGAATTTGATTCAAGGATTACCATGTTATCATGTATATTGGGAAACCAAAAATTTACTACTAATGATAGGAACAATTGTAAATCCTACTAGAATTAACTTCTCTATTTTATATATTACTATAAGTCATTTCCAATGAATAGAATTTTAAGTGCAAAATCCTGTGATTCAATACAATTTTCCTTTAGAACAAATTAGACATTTAATATGGAATCCCTGGTGGCATAGTGATGAAGTGCTATATCTGCTAACCAAAAGGTTAGTGGTTCAAGTCCACCAGGCTCTCCTTGGAAACTATGAGGCAGTTCTACTCTGTCCTATAGGGTCTCTATGAGTCGGAATCGACTTGACAGTTTTGGTTTTGGTAAAGATTAAAGCTGAGTCTATATATTTAGTAATTTCTCATGCTACAGTATCAATTGGAAGCACTATTTCTTAAAAAATAATACTAAATTCATGTAAGAAATTATATCAAAAGGAGCCTTGGTATCACAGTGGTTAAACACTCAGCTGCTAACTGAAAGATCAGTGGTTTGACCCCACCAGCCACTCTGTGGGAAAAAGATGTGGCAGTCTGCCTCCTTAAGGATTACAGCCTTGGAAACCCTATGAAGCAGTTTTACTCTGTCCTATGTATGAGTCGGAATCAACTCAACAGCAATGGGTTTTATAGGGTTGCTATGAACTGGAATTGACTCAACAGCAGTGGGTTTGGGTTTGGTTTTATTATAACAAAAATAGGCATAAGGAAAAAAATAGAATTATTTTCCTTAAAAAGTAGGTCTGAGTTTTACTCCGATTCCCAAGAATCTTTGATTAGATTTACCTATTTTATAATCTAAAATAAGAAAAGAGGCAGAAGACGAAATGAAATAAAGGTTAATGGTATTTTAAACCTATTTTTTCCTGGTTTTATTTTATTATTCTAAGTCATTTAGCATTTAGTCCTCATGAATGTGTGTGAACGTTAATTTTGGATTTTTTTTATACTTGTTTCAGCATAGTTAAACTGAAATAGTTTGATTACTGCACAAAGTATAAGGTAATAAATTCTGATGCTTTTCCATTTGGTAGCATTGGATTTTACCAGTCTTTTGCCTTGAATTTTATTTGCCTGACTATAATATCTCCATTTATATAGCTCTATCTCTATATCTATGATAGATTCTTTCAGTCTGGCTTCTGAGTCCTCAGGGTAAGGTGCTGGATGAGAGAAGCAGTTCAATATAACTAGGAAAGTTATTACTACAACAGCTGGAATGAGGTGGCCTAAAGGATGAATTTCAGATTCTCTTTGGGTCTCAAACTGAGTATAAAATTTCAGGAGATCCAAGTGTTTTTTTTTTCCCCAGAACTAAAGCTTACAACTCAGAGAATGGTATCTTCCACAAATGACCCTTTAAGAAACTAAGTATCTTAACGCAAGAAAATTCCAGGGGAGATCCAACTGCCATTTCCACATGCAACACATAAACACATGTATGCACACGGGCACACACTTGGGCACACACACACACACAAACACATGCATATTCAATTAGTTGGGCACCATTGATATAGACATGTCTTTAGGCCCATATCTAATACGAGGTTATCTATAGCAGTCTTAGTAAGTGTAAAGTTTTGCAGATTAAAAAGTGTCTTTAAACGTACCTTCCTAGTTGATATCTTAGGGGGTGATGCTGCACTTAACCATTTTAGCTTTTCATTCTTTCACTTTATTCATTTAACAAACATTGATTGAACATCTACCGTGTGTCAGGCACTCCACTGAGAACTTAGAAGAATGAAACTGTGCCAGATAAAAATGTTGACTTAGCACCCTGGAAACTGATGTGAGTTATATGATTCAGGCAACACGCGTGGCCAGAAAGCTTTGCATGTCTAAAAGTCAGGGAAGGCTTCTTTGAGGAGGTGCCCTTTGAGATGAAACCTGATGTGAATGGCCAGAAGGGGTTGAGGAAAGGTAGAAGAATCCAAAATATAGGATAGTGCTTTCCTCTTCAAAGGATTAGCTCTGTTTTAGCTTTCCTTTTCACCTATTCAGATAACTATATTCACAGCAATTTTTTAAAAACTAAAATATTTTTTAAAAATATGAGGACAAGGTGAAATTTGGCATTCTCTACGGCCTTTTTTGCAATTCAAAGGGCTGATTCATATGGGTTTTACTTGGGAACAGATGGCATGCCGTAGTAACTTAATGAGATAAATGCTCCTCCCCAAGTTAGGATCTGTGGCTGGTCTTTCTCTTCTTAAAGTACTACTAAAGAATAAAGCCAGTGGCTTAGGTGTTAGTGCTTCTTAAGCTGATAAGATTTTACACCTCTTTTATCTAATATTAGAATTTATGATCTGGTTTTTTTTATATGGTTATATTATCAATCTAGTCAGTACTTTTATTTTTTAGTTGTTTATCCTAAACAAGACTACTGCATAATTGTTTTCGTGCTTTCCCATTTGTTTTTTCTTGTAGAAGAAAAAAGACTGAGAATATTAACAAGCCAGCTGTTAGCACTTCTTTGATATTTCCATGTGGTCTGCTCCATTACAGGGGGCTAAGTTCTAAATATCAATTGGATTTGTTAATTATTGGTAAACAGTGCTTTATGAGTATTGGATAATGGATACATTTTGTGCATTTATTTTTTACCATGGCAATTTGGGGGTTCTCTTGTCTTTAAAAGATTTGTTTAAAAATGCTTAAAAGCATAATACAGATTTCTAAGCCTTCTACAAAATTAAAAGAAATGATACTTTATATGGTTAAAGCAAATATAGTTTCCAGTTTTTATTTCAGAAAATCTTGCATCACAATCTCTATACTAATACTGGGTGGGAAAGGAATACAAAAGACCACAACACAAAGGACATAAACTAACACTTTATTCAATTATTCATTTACTCAGAGTCTGTTCTATACCAGGTTTCGTATTGGGCCTTTGGAGATGAAAGCAATGGTAACGATAGAATTTCACCCTAGAGATTCCTAAATAGTTGATCCTTTCAAATAAAGTTCAAGGGCATTTGGTATGGCATTGCTATTCTATAGGAGACAAAGACAAGCTCTACTAATTTATGCCACAGACAGTCAACAAATGCTTAATTCCAGTTTCCATGGTGGTAGCTCAACTCTGGGATAGATCAATTTATGCCTTTACAGCCCCATCACAAGTGATATCCATGGGGAAACCAGGAGACATAGATCTGTATGTTTAGCCCCAAGGCAGAAAGATGATAGGAATAATTTATTTGACTAGAGATATTAAAAAAAAGAAAAACAAAACAAAAATGTCCCCTGCTCAGTGAGCTTATTCAGAGAACAGCCCTGGAATGAACCTCTACTGTTGGGTTCAGCGGTACCTGCTCCAAGGTCAGACAACCTGAAGAGCTTACCTTCCTCCATGAGGCAGTCTTTAGGAAGTATGTGACAACTGAAAACACAGACAGAATAAAAGATACTGAGGGAACTTAAGCCTAAGGCACTCTCAGAATCCTACAGACCAAATTCCCAATTACCTGGGACAGGGTCAAGCTTTATTCATACTTATCACTGATGCAGGAGCATAAATGGCATGTAAACTGCCTCACAATTTGCCTAGCTGATGGTGTTTTCCAGAACTGACTCCTAAAAGCCTGCTCAGTCAGTTCCAAGAACGTCCTGAAGAAGTAGACCATTTCCTGGCTTGGGAGATTTACAAGGCCCTCCACCTCCTTGTGCATATAGGTCCACAGAGAACAACAAACCGAAATGATCCTGCCTCCCTGGAACCAATATGAAGGCGATATGAAGTGCAGGTATATCCCCTGAGTCCTAAATGGCTTTCAACAGACATGTCCTAATGAAGCAAAGTTAAAAATCGGTAATAAATTAATGAGGATGTGCTGCTTAGCAGCAATCATCCATCCATTTCCTCTTATAGCACTTTTTAATTATTATTACTAATGACAAAGTTTGGGGGTCACTGATTTCAGAAAAGAAGAAAACTTTTCTGCTCTCAAGGCAGTAATGGGCTCCTTCTGCAGTCTGCATATTCGCAATGACCAAAAACCAAACCCATTGCTGTTTAGTCAATTCCAACTCACAGTGACCCTATAGAACAGAGTAGAACTGCCCCATAGGGTTTCCAAGGCTATAAATCTTTATGGAAGCAGACTGCCACATCTTCCTCCTGAAGAGTGGCTGGTAGGTTTGAACCACCAATCTTTCAGTTAGCAGCCAAGGGCTTTACCCGCTGCACCACCGGGGCTCCTATATTAGCAATAACCAACATCTGTTAGCTGCAGTTGTTTCTTCTTAAAATGCTGGGTAATAGCATTGCTTTAGTGGGCTGACAAAACACTTTCTAAGTGCCTTTTTTTTTTTTCCTTCAGAAGTAGGCTGTCATTTTGGAATAATTTTATATCAACATTTATAGATAGTAATGAAAAGAGCACTATTCCCTACACACCTTTTCTGTGTTTACAGAAAGCCTCAATAGTCCCTAAGGGATTCAGAGAGCAGAGAAAAAATGCCTGTCCTTTCCACTCGCCATCTTTCTGTTAACTGGGCTCATACCCAATTTAAGCAGAGAATCATTCAGCTGCCTGCTTGTGATCTCCACAGCTGCTAGCTAATGCTGTCTCTTAAACATCTCCAAAAACCTCTAAAATCTGCTTAGGAATTTGTCAGAGTGACACGTGTTGGCAGCAACTGCATTTCCCAGGGAACCATGGAGTGCACTCATTGCCCACTTTGCCTTCCTCCCTTTCCTTCCTTCTTGCTATACTCATGACACATTCTAAATGGGGTGACTTCTGGGACAAGGTCTAGTAGAATATAACTTACTAGTTGGGAAATTTTACCTAATTAAATGCATTTCAAAGCAAATGAAGAGCAAGCAACATGAGTACATAATTTTTCATCATTTTTATAAGCACCAAAGCAGTAATTGGGGAATAGAGGGAGAGGTCATCCCATTGGACTGAAACAGAGCTGGGAACAGAAGTGATTAGTTCCAGAACTCTCTATTGGACCATCCATAACAAGCTTATTCCTGCTGCTGTTCTGTCCTTTTCCCTCAGCTACCCAATCCCTCTGATCTCAAACTTCCAGATTCAGAAATGGTGGAGAGTGCAGCAAAGTAATCCAATAGATGGTAATATTTTGGTAGTGACTGAAGAGAAACTATGGGCCGCACCACTTTTCTATTTACTGTTCTAATTCTAGCTTGCCCCTTTCTGCTTGACAATGGAGGAAGAAAGTACAGGCAGTGCTAGAGAGCTCATGCTTAGGACAATAAGGAGGATGGCAACAGAAATACAAATTTTAGGATTTTACTGAACTTTGCGTTTTCAAAGCTTCTCTCACAATAGCACTTTTCTTTCTTTAAGCCCGCTAATAGAGTATCACTGAAAAGAAAATAATATATGGGATTTTTAAAAAAAACTCTTAAGCAGAGGGACTTTCTAGAATTCATATTTTTAAAACAAATTGTAGAGTCTGCATGTACCGTCTTCTTTAGTGAATATTCTTGGCAGAGCAGAATATTGACCCTAATCCAATGTGAAAATTTCGCAACAGAAAGAAAATCAGAATTTAACACAGTCAACCAGCTGTTGAGTAAGCTGTTTGCTGAGAGATTTATGTAACTAAGGTACATCAGTCGTCAGCAGATTTAGTACAACTTCCCCAGTTCTCCTCACCACCAGCAATGTTCAGCCTCATCTTCTCATTTACACTAACTCTCAGCTTCAATTCTAAATTAAAAAAAAAAAAAAAATGAACACGTCAAGTGCCCCAAAAACTTTTTCAAGAAATAAATCTTTACTTAAATTGACATCACTTCTGCAAGATTTCTAATGCAGCCCCCTTTAAGAAGAAATCCAACGAGGAGCAAAAGAAAGTGAAATTAAATATACACAACCTCAAATGTATCATGGACAGTGAAGTAAGTTCAAACCCTGTCTTTAAACTGGATAAACTCTGAGAGACAGCAAAACTCCAGTTTTTCTTTCATGGGAACAGAACATCCTATTGTCATCAGTTCCTAGGAGACTGTTGAAGGATGACTCCATTTCTTTGCATATTCATGTTTTAAAGGTTTTTTGTTGTTGTTGTTTTTTGTGTGTGATTTCGTTTTCCCCCAGGTTCTAGAATTCTTGAAAAGAAAGCCACATATTTAAGTCACTGTAATTTGTATGTTAAATTTGCAGCAACCCTTGGGAGGATTGTCTGAAAAAATTTTGCAGAGTTTACCATGCCCTGCAGATTTGTGAGTTAGATTTTGCTGCACTTCCATCAATATTCATATTTCTCAGAGTAACAAAGAACTAGCCCAATTTTACTATATGTTTCATCGGAATTCAACATTTACCCATTGGCCAAAAAGGAAGAAAGTAATAATGTTACTGGTGTGAGCCAGAATAACAGGCAAAACCATGAGAAGATGTAGCTCAAATATAATTTCGCTTATTTAAGTTCGTGTTTAAAAAATAGTTGGCAACGTACTTTTTTACCATGCCTTGCATGATATCTCTATGTCCTCAAACAGGAACTTGAATTGTTTCCCCTAATTTAGATCCCAATGATCTATTGCTCTTTAATATTAACGGTCATGGCTAGCCTGCCTCTTATAGCACAAACAACTTAAATTCCAATCTCAAAGTCTAAAGATGATAGTCATTTATCTAATGAGCCCCAGGAGGACCTAGAGGAGCTCAGCCCATTAAGCAAGCAGAGTCTCAAGCAGGGGCTGCTGAAAGTTGACCTGAAACTGCCAAAATTCTCCTTTGTGGGATTTTGTTATGAGTCATAAAACTCACTTCCTCCATGGCAAATCCAACAGCATTTGTTAATTGGGTCTCTGCTCCTTGCCATAAGCTTTACCTCACCAGAACATCTGCTTGGGCTTCATCCCGTTGCTAATGATCATTTTCTACTTTCCAGTCACTAATTTTTAAGAAGCACCAGTGTGATATAATGAGAAAACGCTCTGAAAGAAATGCATGAGACATAATTCTATTCCCATTTCTGCCTAAAACTACCAAGGTAATGTCGGGGGAATCACTTGAACTCTCAACTTCAGTTTCTTCATCTTCAAAACAGAGCCCATGAGAAATGTACTAGATGATACTTAAGATTTTTCTGGCTGTAAAATCTCAGTTGGGCTCAGGTATAAAGAAAGACTTTGTGTCTATTATTTTACTATAACTTTTGCTGGAACTGGCCACTTTTGCATAATTAAAAAAAATAATTCGATAGGTGCCAAACCTTGGGGATAACTCTTAAAAATTGGAGAAAATAAAAAAATACGTAAAAACCTTCCTGATTTTCATAGCACACTAGGAGACATAAACCTAATATAATTCTCTAAGGTACAAAAATCATTTAACTTTTTTTTTTCCCTCCATGTAAATATCTGGGTTTATTAGTTAGTAATACTTTGTGTAGTTTCATTTTGTCTGTTTTGGAACAACTCAGCTACCAGAGGTACGACCTTTATTTCTGAAAGTTGGAAATTAAAACACAACTTTGGAAACCTGTATCCACTTTTTGTTTCTATTTCCCATTGATCTCTGCAGAATTTGACAACTCTCCATATTTCTATTAATACCCTCTTCTCATTTGGCTTTTATGACACTGTGTTTCTGGTTTCTCTCTCCCTCTGAGACTGCTCCTTCTTGACTTTTCACTGGATATTCTTCCTCTGCTCACTCTTTAAACATGAGTTTTAAGGTTCCACTCAAAGTCCTCTATTTGTATCACTCTATACATGTTCGCTTAGTAATCTCTTCTACTATGTGCAGATAATTTTCAGTCACTGCTCCACTCAGAAAAAACTTTAAGTGACTCCCTGCTACAAACAGTCTATTCTCCAGCCTTGCTTAACTAAGCATCATTCCCTGAGTCCTTTTGGACTTTCAAATTTCTCTTCCTTTGACCATGTAATTTACGTCTCTTGGAATGTCCTCTCCCTCAATCCATTTTTATGTACCTTTGAATGTTTTACTCATTTGTAAAAAAAACAAAACTCAGATTTCCTTTTTTTTTTTTAGCCTTCCTGACCCAAATAGGTAAAATGAATTGTTTTCCATTCCTCCCACTGCCTCTAAGCATTCCTATGGCCATTTTTTATGTCTTTCTATGGCAAATATGGCAAATATTGTATTATTTTAGTTATGTATCTGGTTAATTGGAGTCCCGGTGGCATAGTGGTTAAGAGCTCAGCTGCCAACCAAAAGGTCAGCAGTTCAAATCCACCAGCCACTCCTTGGAAACCCAATGGGGCAGTTCTACTTTGTCCTATAGGGTCACTATGAGTCAAAACTGACTCGACAGCACCTAACAGCAATAATCACATCTGGTTAATTAATTAATCTGGGTAGAGAAAAAGCGAGAAAAAACTGTATTCTATTTTACCACTATCCCTTCTGACTTTGTCAAATAATTTTTCCTCTACCCTGGATTAAATCTTGGTTAGATCTTATCATTTTTCCCCATCTTTTCCATGTGTGAAAAAGTTCAATGTTTTAAAAATGTGCTTCTTAAAAAAAAAACAAAAACCTTTATTATTCAATTTAAAGATTCTCCTTTTCTAAAAAAACTTTCAGTGTGGCAGGGAATTTTGGTAGGATCCTTCCCTCTTCTTTATTTGTTCTCCGTATCAGTAGTGCTGTTCAGGCTCACCCAGGTCAAGGATGGAAGGTTAAATTCAACAAAAAGGAAACAGATGCCTTTTCTGGTTTTATTCTGATACTTGTCCCTTTGAGTATGGACGATGATAAATGGATTCTTTCTTTAAAAAATCGTTTCCTGCTGTGAACCTTTCATTGAGGGTTCCCTGGTATTGGAAATGTCCTTTCCAGATGACTGTTTATGATGCCCCTGTAGCCCTTGGCTTCCAGCAATCCATTCTACACATTCTCTGTTGAGGATACCTTGCCCCTCCAGACAGGAATCAATTTCAAGTCTTGCCATTCTCCCAGGGTTCACTTAAACCCCTTGGAAACTCACACTATTCTTCCATCAGTGGAAGCCCAACATCCTACTGAAATAATCCTTTCTACTCCTCCACTATTGGTCATTCACCTTCAGACTTCTTTAGGTACAAGTCAGACAGCAGTTCTGTGCCCCCTAACTCCACATTGAGTGCTCTTAGCAGGTCTCTGAAACTACTTGACTTGAAGGTTGAGGAAAGCAACCCCTTCCCAAGAGATGGTGGGAGGAATACACATCAATCAATGTCTCTCATTTTTTTAACTCTCCATCTTAATAACGTATTCTTGGGGCAAAATCCCCAATGTAAAGCATGCTTGGCTTGTGCAAAGAGCAGAATCCAAAATCTTGTGGATGGGGTGTAATTAGCAGAGGGAAAAGAGACAGACTTTCCCTAGTCAGACAGGTAAGTGAGACTGAGATCACATAGGGCCTTGAAGGTTATGGTGAGGAGATAGGTTTTATTCTAAATACAATGGATAGCTACTGGGGGTCTTTAAGTGATATGAGCAACATGCTGAGACTTATATTTTAAAGATGTCCCTCTAGCTGGTATATGGAGAATTTATTATAAAGGGGCAAGAATGGAAGCAAGGAAACCAAATATCAGGCTACCCAGTAATACAGATAAAAATGTAGATAATTTGTCTTAGAGTGGTACTAATGGAGATGAAAAGAAGGGCACGGATATGAAATATGTTTTGGAAGCAGAGTTGGGAGGATGTGCTGAGGGAATGAATGTGGAGGATTAAGGGATAAAGCATTAAGAATGATTTCTGGTTTGGGGTGAATAATTAAGTGGATGGAAGTGTTATTGACCAATCAATATACTGAGCTAGGAGCAGATCTTTTTGTTTGTTTGTTTGTTTTTGATGTGTTTCTAGGTAGGAAGCAATGAAATGTTCTACTTAGGTTATATTAAATTTGAGATATTTACTAGAAATTCAAGTGGAGATATCAGAAGGAAAATCAAGAAATATTTAAAATTTGTAACTCAGTGACCATGGCAAAAGATAGATTCAGATTCCACTGGAATATACATGGATTTAAAGCTAGATGACTAGATGTAAGCAGCTAGAGAGAAAGCATAAATGAAGAAGAGTAGCCTAGGACCTTGCTGTGGGGCAACTGGACATTGGGAGGTTGATCACAGGAGGGGGAGCCAGCAAAGAGATAAAGAAGAATCCAGCTACATCTTACTCGATAATTTTTCAACATTTTAAATAAATAGGTAATAAAACAGAATTCTAGTCTTCGATGGTTTCCCAGCTTAGCATTAGAGAGAAAGTAAAGTAGCAAGATCTAATTTATAATTTAATAGGTAATTCCTTGAAACAATTTAAAAGTTTCTGGAAGTTTCCTAATAATGTTGATATTGGGAAACTGGACTTATGTGTTTCACTTAGGTTAACCATGATGGGCCATTTATTATATATAAACAAAATATGCAGAGGTTAGGAGCATAGGCTTTTTAAGCATAGACCTTAACTTTCTAGCAGTGGGACACTGGGCAGGTTACTTAACCTCTCTGAACATCAATGTTTTCATCGTGAAATGAAGATAATAATAATAGGACCTATCTCACGGAGCTAAACTGTTGGTTAAGTTAGTTAATGGAAGTAAAATACTTATAACAGTACCTAGAATAAAATAAGCACTAACATAATGTCAGCTATGAGTATCACATGTAGTTATTATCTTCTGGGAGCTAAAGCCCATCTACACTATACCAAGATTAATGTAGAAATTAGTGGTAGTTTGCTATATTTAAGCATGCATTGAGAGTTAAGTTCTTTAGGTACTAGAGAGAATTAGTTATAAACTAGGAAGAAAACATGTTTCTCCTACAATTCTGGCACTTACCAGAATTAAAATTTTGGAAAAATCATTTTAATCACTGGGCTCCAGTTGTCCAATATGCAGACTGGACAAGCGAAGAGACTAAAAGTTCTTAATGGTTTGCTCTAAATTTTATGAATTTTAAGTTTTATTTATCATTTGACATGATTTTCTTCCTTTTGAGTGTATCCATAAATGGAATCCACTGCCAAAGATGTTGAAATTGTCACTTAAATAAAGTCTGTAGGTAATTCTTCTCCTACCTAGCTTCTAAGGAACTTGAGATCACAGGAAATAATAATATTTTTTTATGTTTTTGTCAACTACAATTTTAAAGCTCCAAAGTAACTGTTAACTGTATATCTGTTCAAATACCATGCTAAGAGAAGATACATTCGTTTAGGTGCAAGCTATTTTGGAACATTCTTACTTAGGATAAGCCTGAGGTAAAAATGTATTTTGTCAATCACTCATTTGTAAGATGTCTTTTAAAACATACATGGTGATTTGGATACATTTAATTTAAAATTAATCCACTTTCAAAACTATTAGAAACTGTACATTCAAGGTATAGTTCTTGGATGTTAGGTTTGAATACAAATTTTGATTTGGTTGAAGGCATATACAGAGTGTAATTAAAAGTGAAATATGTTAATCAGATTAGAGCATTATAACAAAAACTATTACTACATTTTTTCCTCTTTTCAAATATGTCAAAAAAAAAAAAAAGTTGACCTAGACAAATAGTTCCTAGGGATTTGACACAGCTGTTTGGTCATGGTCAGACATTTTGGGGACTCTGCCATCCAGCTTTCTAGAGACCTTGCTTCTTACTAAAGGCAAAACTGTTTCCCAGTTTCTCATCAGCAATGGGGTCTTTTACCTACAGATTTGAGATCTAAAGGTAAGAAAGTTAATTACAACCCAGCCCTCACATGCAGAGTTAATGAATTTTAGTACACATCAATTAATAACTAATTGGGTTTTTGCCAGACTATAGATGGAGGATAGAGCCCTGAAGTGGTTAAGCACTCTGGCCGCTAACAGAAAGATCAGTTGTTCAAACCCACCACCCACTCCATGGGAGAAAGATGTGGCAGTTTGCTGCTGTAAAGATTTACAGCCTCGGAAACCCTGTGTGGCAGTTCTACTCTGTCCTATAGGGTCACTCGGAGTTACAATTGACTTGACAGCAGTGTTTTTGTTTTTTCTTTTTTTAGAGTTTTTTATAGGTGGTTGGGGGGGTTATATTGGGTGATGAGAAGAAAAGAGGCCGTGTTTTAATTGAAATACAAGTCATTCTGCTATGGCTTTCTGTCCCTGGTTCTCCTTGTCTTTAAGTCAAAATCAGAAATAAAAAAAATCCAAAGCTTCTAAAGAGGTACAAATGTAAACATTTAGGAGTATAACCACTGTCTCTTCACATACGGTAAATACAAAACACTTTATAATCTATGCTTATGTAGAACAATGTTGTTTCAAAGCGTTTTTACATGATGTATAGGCAAGTAAGACATTACATTTCTAATTTCTAAACTAAGAAAGAAGAAAATAAGTAAAGAAAAAAGAAGGGGAGAGGAGGTAGAAGACCTCAGAGGAGTTAGATGTCTTGGCCTCATTTCTTGACTAGCAAATCAGAAACAGGCACAAGACTTTGAGTCTTGTCAATCTAACTTTAGGTCCCTGTCATTGAAACATAAAACACCATCCAACTTCAACACACTGAAAAAGAAGGAAAAAGACATATTATCAAGCTATAGTAATCAAGACAGTGTGATATTAGGAGTCCCTGGGTGGTGCAAATGGTTAACATGGTTGGCTCCTAACTGAAAGGCTGGAGGTTTGAGTCCACCCAGAGGCACTTCAGAAGAAAGCCCTGGCAATCTACTTCTGAAAAATCAGCCATTGAAAACCCTGTGGAGAAAAGTTCTACACACGAGGTCACTATGAGCTGCAATTGGTTGGACAACAACTGTGTTTTTTTCTGTGTGGTTTTGGCTGAAGGATCCAAAAAAACCAAACAAAACCCATTGCCATCAAGTCAGTTCCAATTCATAGTGACTCTATAGACACACATATTAATGCAAATAATATGGAGTCACAGAATAAGCACAAACATATGTGGCCATTATTTTCTACAAAGGCACCAACATAATCCAACAGGAGAAAAGATATAGTCAGTGGTGCTAGAAATTATACAAGTATTTAAGAGGGGGAAATTGCACCTTAACCCCTGCATTAACATACAGAAAAAAAATAATATGAGACTGATCATAGGCTTAAGCATAAAATTTAAAACCATAAAACTTCTACAAGAAAAAAATAGAGGGCCTTTTGTTGTTATTAATGGAGTAAGCAATGATTTCTTAGGACACAAAAAGCAAGAATCATAAAAATAATTGATAAAAACAAATTATGGTATATTCACACAATGCAATACTACACAAAGATAAAGAATAAAGATGAATCTGTGAAAAATCTCATAACATGGATGAATTTGGAAGGCATTATGCTGAGTGAAATTAGTCAGTCACAGAAGAACAAATATTGTATGAGACCACTATTATAAGAACTCAAGAAAAGGTTTAAACACAGAAGAAAACATTCTTTGATGGTTATGAGGATGGGGAGGGAAGGGGAGGGGTATTCACTAACTAAAAAGACTAGAATTATTTTCAGTGAAAGGAAAGACAATATGCAATACAGTGGAGGTCAGCCCAACTGGACTAAAGTAAAAGCCAAGAAGTTTCTTGAATACAAGCAAACACTTCAACGGACAGAGTAGCTGGGGTGGGGGTCTGGGGACCATGGTTTCAGGGACATCTAGGTCAATTGGCATAACAAAGTTTATTAAGAAAATGTTCTGCAACCCACTTTGGTGAGTGGCATCTGGGGTCTTAAAAGTTAGCGAGCAGCCATCTAAGATGCATCAATTGGTACCAACCCACCTGGAGCAAAGGAGAATGAAGAACACCAAAAACATAAGGAAAATATGAGCGCAAGAGAAAGAAAGGGCCACATAAGCCAGAGACTCCATTAGCCTGAGGCCAGAACTAGATAGTACCTGGCTACCACCAATAACTGCCCTGACACGGAACACAACAGAGTCCTTGATGCGGCAGAAGAAAAGTGGGGTGCAGAACTCAAATTCTAGTAAAAAGACCAGACTTGATGGTCAGACTGAGACTGGAAGGACCCCAGAAGACATGGCCCCTGGACCCTCTGTTAACCCAGAGGTGAAACCCTTCCCGAAACTAACTCTTCAGACAAAGATTAGCCTGTCGGACTAGAAAACGTAAAATGATACTTGTGAAGAGTGTGCTTCTTGGCTCAAGTAGATACATGAGACTGAATGGGCAGCTCCTGTCTGGAGGCAAGATGAGAAGGCAGAAGGAGAAAGGAGCTGGTTGAATGGACATGGGAAAAACAGGGTGGAAAGAAGGAGAGTGCTGTCACATTGTAGGGAGAGAAACTAGGGTCACATAATAACGTGTGTATAAGTTTTTGTATGAGATACTCACTTGAATTGTAAATTTTCACTTAAAGCACAATAAAAAAATAATAATAATTGATAAATTGGACTTCATTTAAATTGAAAACTTCTCACCAAAAGACACAGCCTAAAAATTGGTAATCTGAACTTTATTTAAGCTAAAAATGTCTCATCAAAAGACAATTTAAAAATGAACATTGTTGTTGTTAGGTGCCATCAAGTCAGTTCCAACTCATAGTGACCCTATGTACAAAACAAAACACTGCCAGGTCCTGCGTCATCCTCACGATTGTTGTTATGCTTAAGCCCATTGTTGCAGCCACTGTATCAATCCATCTCATTGAGGGCCTTCCTCTTGTTTGTTGACACTCTACTTTATCACGCATGATGTCCTTCTCCAGGGACTGATCCCTCCTGACAACATGTCCAAAGTATGTGAGATGTAGTCTCACCATCCTTGCTTCTAAGCAGCATTCTGGTTGTACTTCTCCCAAGACAGATTTATTTGTTCTTTTGGCAGTGCATGATATATTCAATATTCTTCTCCATTAGCACATTTCAAAGCCTTCAATTCTTCTTTGGCCTTCCTTATTCATCGACCAGCTTTGGCAAGCATAGGTGGTGATTGAAAACACTGTGGCTTGGATCAGGCACACCTTAGTCTTCAAAGTGACATCTTTGATTTTCAACACTTAAAAGAGGTCTTTTGAGCAGATTTGCCCAACACAATGCATCTTTTGATTTTTTGACTGCTGCTTCCGTGGCTGTTGATTGTGGATCCAAGTAAAATGAAATCCTTGACAACTTCAATCTTTTCTCCGTTTATTATGATGTTGTTCATTGGTCCAGTTGTGAGGATTTTTGTTTTCTTTATGTTGAGGTGCAGTCCATACCGAAGGCTGTGGTCTTTGATCTTCATTAGTAAGTGCTTCAAGTCCTCTTCACTTTCAGCAGGCAAGGTTGTGTCATATGCATAACGCAGGTTAATGAGTCTTCTTCCAATCCGGATGCCCAGTGCTTCTTCATATAGTCCAGCTTCTCGTATTATTTGTTCAGCATACAGATTAAATAGGTATGGTGAAAGAATACAACCCTGACGCACACCTTTCATGACTTTAAACCAATCAGTATCCCTTTGTTCTGTCCGAACAACTGACTCTTGATCTATGTACAAGTTCCTCACGAGCACAATCAAGTGTTCTAGAATTACCATTCTTAGCAATGTTATCCATAATTTATTATGATCCGCACAGTCTTTGCATAGTTGTTAAAACACAGGTAAACATCTTTCCAGTATTCCCTGCTTTCAGTCAGGATCCACCTGACATCCTAGGCAAGTCATAACAGGGGAGAAAATATTTGCAATGTACCCAAATAACAAAGATATTATATCCAAAGTGTGTCTCATTTTGGGTTCCCTAGAGTAGCAAAACTAGTGAGATAACATCTATCTATGTGTCTATCATCTATCTGTCTGTCTATCTAACTATCTATCATCTATCCATCTACCTCTCTAAGTACCAGCAGAGAGAGATACACAGAGAGAGACAGATTTACTTCAAGGGACTGGCTCATCCAATTGTGGGGCTGGCATGTCCGAAACGCATAGCTCAGATGGCAGGCCAGAGACTTCTGCAGGCTGCTTTCCAAGATCCACAGATCATGCAACAAGAAGAATCCAGGGTCAAAAGAGACAGAGAGAAAGGTCTGCCAGAATATCCATTTATATTTTGGAGGCAAACCACACCCCCAAGGAAATTCCCCTTTCAACTCATTGGTTGATTACAACTTATCGCAAAATGGAAGATGATTACATTATATTACATTATGGAACAGCAACCATTACAGTGTCTGGCCTAACAACTGAGGAACACAGCCTAGCCAAGTTAACATAAAATTAGCCATCACAAAAAGTGTATAAAGAACTCCTACAAATCAATAATAAATGGACAAACAACTCAATCAAACAATGAGTAAAAACTGTTAACATACAATTCTTTCACTACACATGTACAATATCCAAATGGCCAATATGAAATGGCCACTAAAAAGATCATCAATATAATTAGCTATCAGAAAAATAAAACTTAAAACCACAACAAGCTACCACACTGTCTCCACTACAATATATATACAGTCATGTACCCAAACACTGCATAACCTCTGATTGGGCAACATCCCACTGCATATATATTCATGGTACACCCTCTGTGGGATGCTCACCCACCCCTCCTGGTGCTCAACAGTTGCAGCCTCCCATGGCATGCACATGAAGTTTACGGCTCCAGTGTTAAAGAACCTGTTCCCTTCCATCAACGTGCACAAGGTAAACATGAACGCCATCCAGCACTGCCTCATCAGCTGACTCCTAAGAGCTGAATTTCTGCCATCAAAGTTGTTTCTGTGGAAATAAGTCACATGATGAAAAAGCTTCTCCAGGATAAATTCTCCAGCACGAGCCATCTGCTGAGCAAGCTGCTGGTCATGGGTGCGCGCTGTCAGAAAGCTAAGCAGAGCCCCAACTAGAGCACAACATTACAGATCTGCCCCAGGCCATGGGTGGGGCAGCCATGTGCAGGTCCAGCTGAGCATCTTGGGGTTCACTGAGATCAGTCCTGAATGAGGGTGTCGGGAGGGGGAACATGCTATTCCACAGTTTCATGCACAAGATAGAAGAGGAGCTACAGGCCATTCTGGTGGCCAAGGAGGAGAGGCTGAGGCTGAAGGCCCAGAGGCAGGACCAGCAGGCCCATGATGTGCAGAGCAAGCAGGAGCAGCAAGAGGCCCACAAGAAGAACATGGCAGGTATGAAGAGGGCACCGGCAGAGGCCACTGGGGACAGTGATGCTGAGGTCCCAAAGACCCCATGGAGGCTGAAGGGGCCAGCTGACCAGAGAACAGGGAAGTTGAGGCTGAGTATTTCCGCCAGGCGGTGGGCGAGGAGCCTGACGAGGACATGTTACCCAGGCTGACCAAGCGGAGACAGCCTGCCAGGCCTTCACACAAGAAACAGTAGGTAAAGGATCAGAGGCTAGACAGATGGTGACCAGAGGTCTCCAAAGCCCAAGGGTGGGTCCTGTGGAGTCCAGGCCAAGCTTGGGCCCAGAGAGGCTTCCAAGGGTCATGTGTAGGGCCAGGCATGGTCACCTAGGAGAGTAGTCCCAGACTAAGCCTCAGCAAGGCTGACAGAATGCCCCAGATTGGGGCCGAGAGATACTGCCCTAGGGCTCTGGCTAGGTTCTAGGTGCAGCCTTCGGTTTCCTTTTATAAAGGAGCTGTTTCCCTAACTCAGTTCTCACCCCCATGATAAATGATTGACATTCCCAAAAAGAGAGAGAAAAAAAAAAAACCTCTCCCTTCCTTTCTTGAGGGGATGCCCATAGTCCACACCCAACTGGGCAGTGAGCCCGCCCCACGGCCCCAACTCTCAGAAACAGGCACCCCTGCCTCTGGAGGAGTGGACACCTGATCCTGCTCCCCAGTGCCCAAGGTCAGCAGAGGGCTGGGCTAGGCTTGGGCTCTGGGTGGCCAAGATCACTCCCCTACTGTCCAGGCTGTCCATGGCCTAACTTTCACAGCACTTTGGGAGGCACACTGGGGGGACCCACCAGACTCACCTGAGGCATCTACAGGGTGTGTAGCATAGCAACCCAGCAACCCTGGCCTGTTAGCTGTACCTTCCCCTCATCCAGGTGTTTGCACAATGTTCAAATGCATTGTGGACATTAAGCAAGGCATACCTGTACTGAAAACATTGATAAATTTTCTGTTTCTCCTCAGACGTATACAGAGCTGTAAAGAACATTGAGAAGCCCTGGTGATGCAGTGGTTAAGCATCCAGCTACTAACCAAAAGGTCAGCAATTGGAACCCACCAGCTGCTCCATGGGAGAAACATGTGCCAGTCTGCCTCCATAAAGATTACAGTCTTGGAAACCCTATGGGACAGTTCTATACTGTCCTATACAGTTGCTATGTGTCAGAATCAACTCAATGGCAATGGATTCTTTTTTTTTTTTTTTTGGTTTTTAGAAAGCATTGATCCCACCTTTACAATTAAAAAAAAAAAAAAAAAACCTTGACAAAATACAAATTAATTTTTATTTAATTCATTAGAAAACTTCATGGCAGAAATTTTATGGATAAAAAGAACCAAGCATTTGCTAACCTGGGTCAATTGCCACCAGATGTCAGATAAGCTAGTAAGAAGATTCAGCTAAAATATTTTAATTAACTATTAAAGGCTAAATGTGTGTTGGTGGGAAAAGGTAAAGTTCTTTATGGCTGCATATATACGAGGGTCTTTACCTTCTGTCATGTTTTTTCCTTCATGAACCATACCAGTTACTCAGAGAAAAGACTGAAGAAAATATTGAGAAGACTTCCTTCATGGTGCTTATTGGGGGAGGGGAAAAAAGCCACTGCCAAAACTTCACTCAAGCCCATCTCCCCATCTCCTTTACAGGGAGGTGGTGCAATTGTTAAGAGCTCAGGTGCTAACCAAAAAGGTCAGCAGTTTGAATCCACGAGCTACTCCTTGGAAACCCTATAGGGAAGTCCTACTCTGTCTTATATGGTCACTATGAGTCGGAATCTACTGGACAGCAATGGGTAAGGTAAATTAGTATACAGGAAGAAGAGCCAGGAAAACTCTTGCCTAAGGGCACTGTTGGATGCCACTAAGTCAGGAAAGGAAACAGGGAAAATATAAAACTCTATCCCTTGGGAATGGCCATAAATATGTGCTAGGCAAAAAACACTATAGCTGGAGAAAGGAACACTTGTAAAGGTCACATACCTGAGAACCAGGTTCACAGTGCCCACTTTAGAATAAAACTAAAGAACAATGGTGAACATTTCTCCCTCCTGCCCCATCACCATGACTACAAGCATCTAGCAAGTATAACAACAGAAATCAACTGGAGAACTTTTATTCTCTCCAGAGAGTAAATATGGAGAAATACCCTCTGGCAAACTAGTCCACACACTATCAGCAGAGGAATTTTAAGCCCTTGCAACAAATTTGAAACCCAGCTCAACTCCTGAGTACATTAACACAACCCTCCAAATTAAAAGCCTAGGATAAGAAAAGGCATACACATATCCAAGCGTGAAAAATGACTTACCTCAGTATCTTCTATACCACGTAATATGTCCAGCTTTCAACAAAATTTATAAAGAGCATGAAAGTGCAAAAAGCATGAAGTCTGAAGAGAGAAAACAATGCTCAGAACCAGACTCGGGACACAGTTGTTGTAAAAGGCAAGGAATTTAAAATAACTATAATGAATACTTTAAAAGCTCTTAAGGAAAAGGCAGACCACATGCAAGATCAGATATATATTTTCATCATATAGAAACTATAAGAATAAAATGGAAATGGAAGAAATAAAAAACAGTAACAGTGATGAACTTCAATGGACTCATAAATACACATACATACACATTACATAGCCAAGTGAGGCATCACAGGTAAGTCAATAAATATTACTCAGAATGATGCACAAAGAAAACATGAGTGAAAAAAATAAAGAGAAAGAGAGTGAGAGAGTCCAAGAGCTGCAGAAAAATATCAGACAATCTAACATATACATAATTAGAATCCCAGAAGGAAAAGACAGAGACAATGAAGAAGTAACATTGGAAAAAATAGCATCTAGTAATTCTTCAAAATCAATGACAAAATACCAAACCATAGATTTAAGAAGTTCAGGGAAGCGTGGGATGGGGAATTTGGGCACCTAGACATATTGTAGTCAAATTTGTAAAAACAAAAGACAAAAAGAAAACTGTACAACCAGAGAAAATGAACACATTACCTAATAGAAATAAGATAAGAATTACAGCAGACTTCTCATCAGAAACCATGCAAGAATATAATGGAGTGATATCTTTTAAGTACTGATTAAAAAAAAAGACTGCCCATTCAAAATTCTATTACTAATGAAATATTATTCAAAAATTAAGAGGAAATAAAGATTTTCCCAAGAAAATGAATGAATTTATTGCCAGCAGATAAATCTGAAAAGAAATGTTTAAGGAGTTTCTTCAGAAAGAAGGGATAAATTTGAATTTACACAAAGATATGAAGAATGTTGAAAAAAATAAATTAAGGTAAAATAATTTTTTTCTGTTTCTTAATTTTAATGGCTCTAAAGATAATGAACTGGAGCAAAAACAGTAACAATGAATTGTGTGTTTATAGCATACAAGAAGTAAAAAATATGAAAATAGTACAGAAAAGAATGAGAAGAAATTAGAAATACAATGTTATAAGGTCTTTACTACGTATAAAGTGGTATAGTATTATTTGATAATAAACCCAGGTTATTTAAAATATATACATTATGAATCCTAAGACAACACTAATTTTTAAAATATATGATGAGTCAATAGAGGAAATAAAATTAAATCAATAATCAATTAAACCAACAAATAAAAAATGAGAATAAAGAAATAAAGAGCAAATGGAACTAACAGAAAACAGCTAGCAAGATGGCAGATTTGGATCAAATAATATCAATAATCCCTTTAAATGATAATGGTCTGAACACACCAGTTAGAAGACAAAGATAGTCAGATTAAATAATAAAGCATGACTCAGCTGTATGTTTTTAATAAGAAATCTACTTTAAACATAAAGAGGTTAAAATTAAAAGGATGAAAAAACATACCATGCAAACACTGAGCATGAGAAAGCTGGAGTAGTTATATTAACTTCAGATAAGATAGACTTCAGAGATATTATCAGATATAAAATAGGAACTTCACAAAAAGATAAAGAGATTATAGCTGGAGATTTTAATATTCCTTTCTCAGTAATTGGTAGGAAAAAGTAGGCAGAAAATCAGTAAGGATATAGATGATCTCTATCAATTAACTTGACTAATATTTAGGTCCAACCAACAACAGCCGAATGTATACTTTCCCCAATCTTCACCAAGATATGCCACATTGTGTGTTATAAAACACATATTACCATGATGAAGGGGCAGAAATCACACAAAGTATATTCAAAGACCATAATGGAATTAAACTAGAAACCAGTAACAGAGAGCCATTTAGAAAATCCTCAAATATTTGGAAATTAAACAACACACTTCTAAAAACACTGGTACCACAGGATGCTGGCAAATGTGTGGAGCCATTGGATCTCTTTTATATTGATGATGTAAGTTGATCCAAACTTGAAGAACTGTTTTGCAGTATTTTAAATATACACCTTCCCTATTATCAAGCATTTCAAATCCTATTATTTGCCCAGAGGAAATGAAGACATATACCCACACCAAAACTTGTAAAGGTACTTTTATTGCAACTTTGTTAATAATAGTTCCAAACTGGAAATAGCTCAAATGTATATGAAAAGGAGGGTGGATAAACAAATTTCTATATACACAATGTAATAAAAAAATGTAATACTATTACTAAAAACAAACAAAAAAAAGACTTATTAATGCACACAACTAAAGAAATCTAAAAATAAAAATTAAAAAACTCTCAAAAAAGCCAGCATATGTAATTGCATACTTTATTGTTGTATTATTCCATTTATTTGAAGTCCAAGAACAGATTAAACTATTTTATGGTGATGGGAACCAGAACAGTGTTTGTCCATGGGAGATGGGCATTGACTAGAAGAAAGGATGAGGGAACTATTTGGATCATGGAAGTGTTCTTTATCTTGAATGAAATGTTAGTTACAACATGGTGTGAATTTGTCAAAACTCATCAAAGTATTCACTCAATAGCTAAATTTCATCCCAGATAATAAAAGTATATTAAAATTTCTTTAGATAGCAGTATTAGATAAAATTTTTAAATGGGATACAATGAATTCTTAATAATATGTATAAAAACACTTTTAACAAAACTAAAAATTAAACATTAATTTATTTTACCCTTAAACAATAAAATTTCCAAAGCAATAAAATCTACTTCACAGTTTCTTGATACACAAATTAGACAATTTCAAATTTTAATGGATACCTCAAAAATTTTAGATTTTATACAGTTAAAATGATAAACAAAAACAGGATTTGGTTTCTTATATTTCATTTATCCACCTTCATTTAATTCCATAGCATCACTCTTTATCATAATTAATAAAAAAAATTACTTGAGTATATAAAGAAAACCAAAAGTACAGTTCACACAAATTGACTTGTATTTTATAATTTCTATTCATTTTTAAAGAATATTCCTGAGAAGATATATCCAAATGTCTTTATAATATATTAAAGATTCAATTCTTTTTTTGATGACTAGCAATATTTATTCTTATAGCAGATTCTGGTTCTTGTGTTGTTAGGTGCTGTAAATTCGATTCAGACTCATTGGTTCTTATAGGAATGATATTTAATTGGGCATTGTGGAATGGATTTTGTCATTTTAGAGCTTCTTTTTACTTTTAGTTGCTCATTTGTTTACCAGGAATCTGATAACTATCTTTTTGTAGTATTTGATGGGGTACAGTCTCATATTAAAAATGGATGACTTCCCAAAGTACAGTATGTCTTTACTTCTTGGCTAGCTTCCCATGTGGAGAAATAAGAGCTCAAAATTATCCAAAGAAGAGTGTTTGCATATTACTCCCTAAGCATATAATTATCTCTGATATTTTGGGAAGCATTTTATGTGTAGGCCTACAGCATACTGTATGTTTTCTTTAAAAGGCAAAGTAGCTAAAAATGAACGTGTAGAAAATGTGACAGTCATATCATGCTAGCTGTATCTGTTACTATGCCACTATATGATTTAAAAGCCACTAATGCAGAATTTTTTTTTAATGCAAAAGGGTTTAATGCAAAAGGAAAGTGCATTATACTTGCTGCGTGTTTCTAATTGGCACAATTTGCTAATACAGTCTTTGACACCAGAATTTTGTTGTTCACATATCTGATTTAGTATAATTAAGCGGCAGGCATTTTTTCCTTGCAATTTTGGAACATCAGAACAAACAGAAAGAAAGGCTATGCTTATGAATACTAATTAATAGCAGTTTTTGCTAAGTATAAATTGCCTTCCTCAAAGGCAGCTATGATAAAGACACTATTAGATATGAATGCATGAAAAAATCCATTTTATAAAACAGAGTTGAATAAAGATGTTCTCCTGTTCTCTCCTACGACCCTTGAGTACACAGCTTGAGCTTCAGAAATGTGATTATACAAAATCTTTTCTTGGCCCTCACCAAATTCCACTCACAAGAATAAACTGCACTGACTTTTATGGATTGAGAAGCTGCCTAAGGAAGCAGATGAATTCTGGCCACTGTGGCTGAGGATTCACCCATCCCTCTCTAGACAGAGAGCAGTCTTTCCCTTTCTTTGACTTCTTCTCACTCCACTGCCTCACCCCAAGCCCACTAATGGCAAGATTCTCCACTGCAACCTAAATTCACTCATCCATCTATTCATCCACCCACCAAAGGTTTAGTGATCATCTACTAGGTGTCAAAGGCCATGCTAGGTACTGGGAATAAAATATCATCTAAGATATTCCATACTTTTAGGAAGTTTATAGTCCAGCAGGGAGAAGTGAATGAACTATAATAACACAAAGTGAAAGTTCCATACCCAGAAACCTATGGAAAAGCTTATGGGTGCTTAGGGAAACTTTTCTTTAAGAGATAAAGTTTGCTATAAGGTTTTAAGAATGAGTAGGAGTTACCTAAAAAAAAGTCCCTGGGTGATGCAAATGGCTAACACATTTGTGTAACACAGAGAAGTGCCTCAGAAGAAAGGTCTGGCTGTCTACTTCTGAAACCTCAGCCCTCGAAAACCCTACGGAGCACAGCTCTACTCTAACACGCATTAGGTTGCCATGAGTAGAAGTCAGCTCAGTGGTAACTGGTTTTACTGGTGGGAGTCAACAAAATATAGTGCAGTCAGGGAAGGAGCGCACTCCAGGCGGAGAACTACAAGTGCAAAGAGGCACTGCTAGTGAGCCTCCTGTATACAACACTGCTATGGAGAAAGTTTATTACATGGATATGAAGAATTAATAGTCACGGAGAGCGGTAATGTTCCCTCCTCCTCCAAAGACATCCAGAGAATATCTACATATTTTCATAAGCCCATCTACAACCTGTGTCTTGAGAATTGGCTTTTTCCTAGCAGAAATATTTACTGTATTTTTACACATATAATGCATGCTCCCCCTCGAGGTATTTTCATAAGCACACTATGCTAACTTTTTACAGCAATGTGTAAAAAAGTTGGCATAGTGGAGATTATGAAATACCTGGGGAGAGGTGGGCGAAGTTGGCAAACAAACGTGGAAGGCATTGATTATTTGCATAAAAATACAATACTATATTATTTTCATAGAGATACTCTATCTTTTCAGAAGATTCAGTATGTTTTCTTTTGTCATCTAATGATAAATGTGCTTTTAGTTTTACTTGGCAATCAGAAAGCCCAGAGCTATATTTAGGTCTAAATCAAAGTGTCTTGTCAGATGTTCCTATTATAATTTTTTTCTTCAACTATCTGTAGACGTTTTGACCTCCTTATTTACCTGCATTTATAACCATCCTGCTAGTTTTGTGTGAGACACCTCAGATAATTTTTTAGAAATACATCTGTACTGTAAACACATTTTCTATAGTAAATCTTATAAGATACTTCTACGTGGATCTATGTACAATAATAATAATTAAAATTACTTAAATAACAGTTTTAAAAAATCCAAATCCTTCTAATCACTCACTGACCATTTTTAAAAATCACAAATAAAGCTTAGGGCAACAAAGTAACATTTATAAAGCAATAAAGTCATTATTCTTTACCGGGAAGAAAGAAAAAACAACCACTCGAACTAATGATTGTTATTTTTAAAAAAATAATTACTGCATTTATGATGAAACTTGCATAAGAAAAGGTAAATAATGGTTTGCTAAATTTCTTAAAAAGCAACCAGAATAACTTCCGTACAACGGAATTTGTTTCCATCCATACTTTTATATCACTAATGCAAAATCATGAATGAGCTGTCTGTGGCAGATTACATTCCATAATACAGCTCCATTTCCAAAGTGAAAGTGGAACTATTCGATATGAATTTTATAAATGGATCTCAGTTCCGATCATTTTTGTTAACTTTTTATTATTCAAAAGATAATTTTAGATATTTTTAAAATCTGGAGAAGTTCATGGGGAACCCTTAAATGAAGAATCAGTCTGCGCCACATCTTTAAGAATAAAATGTTCTAGGAGATCAGAGTGGAACAAAACGCTCGCTGGAGGGTATCAGTCATAGGACAAACACTGCACTCATCAGAGCTCCTGCTGCCACAAACTTATTGAGGGTACTTGCATGCATAATCCAAAATTAAAGTCTTTTTAAAATCAAAATCTAATAGAAACAGAAATGATACTTATCTTGAAACGACAGAGGCAATGTTTTCTTGGGAACACTCAGGAAAAAATACAGCTGGAAATGCATTTAAAAAAGCAGCACCACAGCCCTTAAAGAAGTTTATATTTAATTCAACTCTCAATATACTCACCAGTAATCATTAGCCTTCCCCTTTTTTTCTTCCCTTCCTTTCTCCATCCCTCCCTCTCTCCTTTCCTCCCCTCACTTTTGCCTTCTTTAGGTCTTCCTGCTTTCCTGCCTTTCTTGTGCATTGTAAATATGAATGTATAAATATACGTGACTAAAAACTCAATAGTCAGTGTCTTTGTGACTTCACATTTTGTACTGATTCTCAGTGTGCCTGCTATTTTCCCTTCATTCGATAAGGGTCAGACCCTTTCAGGTTTCATAACCTTCTAACCAAATCCATTTCTGAGCCTTAAGAAGCAGATGCAAATCCATTTTACTAAATTCCAGAAATGAGTACAGAGACTTTCAAAAACGAATTTAGAGCATTATACTTTCCCTATTGTGAACTTTATCCTGATTAAGTTCACAAAGAAGAAAAAATAGCTCCAATGATTTTTTATTTTCTAAAATTACCATTGGTAATGAAGTAAGATAGATTTACCTTTATTTCACAACATCTGCTTTATTACCATCTTTTCTTATTAATTTCAAAGCTGCAGTTTGAAATAGATTAGTGTTTTTTTTTTAACATCTAATTTTTTTTTTTTTTAATCCTGACATTCTAAAAAAAAAAAAAAAAAACTGGGAAGTAGGTTTAGTTGAAATGGATGATTATGGTCTTTCTGGCAGTTTCTTTCCCAGGCCATCTCTAAAGGATATTTGTCAGCAATTTTACTGATCCACAGCCAAAGGTGTATAAGCCCACATGCTATTAATTTTTAAGCACCAGAGGATAGAATGGTGATAATATGAAAAAGAAAGGACTTGTTAGTTTTTTAATAGAGAGTTGTAAGGCACAGGTTTTGCCATCCAATCATTTATCTAGGGCTTCTCACCATGCTCTTCAAAACGGCCACACAATAAATAATAAAAGATTAAAACCTTAAACCTGGAAAACTTAGAAAAAAATATTAGAAAATTTTATTTGAGATTATAAAAACCCTTGAATGATTTACTTTAAGAGACACCTTCATTGCTTCCATGTGCAAGGACTAATGATGGCCCGCGGCTCAGGATCGGCGGGAGTGCTGCTTGGGAAACCTAGTCAGTCGTAGGTGATAAAGAAGACCCTCCACAAAACTCCCTTACTGTCACTCACATACCTCTTACCGTTTGTTACTAGAAAATGATAGTCCAAGTACATATTTATGTATCTGGACTGTTACCATCCTGATTTCCTTTATCTAGGACAGGTCTTTTTGTTCTAAGCAACATAGATGCTAGGCAGGGTGACTGCAATGACTTTTTATGTCTTGAGCTTAGAGAAAATGAAAGGAGATTTTAATTAAAGGGCCAGCTCCTAGGATGTTGACATCTGTGGAGGCAAGATTTCACAATCACTTTGGCTTTGAAAGGAACATCCTTTGTCTGTATCCTCGCTGGCATTCTGCACAAGACTCCTTTAATTAGGATGCTGTGTTTTTAGTAATTTTACAATTATTTCTTACCTCTCAGTCTAATGATAATATATCTCTGAGAGTTTCTCAGGTGACTATCGAAATGAAGTTGTATGCACCTTGACTGCTGGATAAACCCAGAATATACACTTGGAGACAGAGATGAGGACTGAGTTTTATCTTGGCTGCTTTTATCCATTAAAACAGAAAAAAGTAAATAAGCTATGATGATTATATTATGGTTTGGAAAATCTGTGAAACCAGCAGGCTACACATATTCCTTATACAGCCAAGTTGTTCACTAAATATTTAATATATTCTCAGTTGGTTTTACAAACAAGTACAAGGAAATGAGAAGAGTGAGCAGAGAGATGGACCATCATGTTCCTCCCAGGACCGAGGGCATCTCCTCACTTACCATGGGACAACAAAGTGTGTGATTATTTCTAAAGGCCTCGTTTTGTCTTGAAAATGATTAATGAATAGGGTATCCCCGTAAGTGCTAAAAGTATTGTTTCTAGGACATGCAGAGCAGTGGTATGGTGGGCTATAAGCCATGCCCTGGATTCAGATGTCTCTGGCTTCATGGGTTTCATCTCTACCACTTGTGAGCTTTGTGATCTTTATCTCTTTGAGCTTCAGTTTTCTTCTATGCAAAGGGGGTAATTATAGGAACTATCTCATAGAATTGTGATGAAAGTTCAAAATAAAGCACTTCACATAATACCTGATACAATAATTTTTATAAGTTGATCCCTGATTATTGATCTTGTAAAATTCATTTTGCAACCACCCAAATGTTAATGATGCTTCCGTTATGGTGAAGATACCAAAGAATTTAATGTAATAAGAAAGTAAAACTAAAGTAAGTATGTTTTTTGGACCTCCTGTGGTTGGGAAACCTTGGATGGTGCAAACAGTTAAGTGCTCAAATACTACCCAAAAAGTTGGAGGTTCAGACCCACCTAGAGGCACCTTGGAAGAAAGGCCTGGAAATTTGCTTCAGAAAGGTCATAGACCTAAAAACCTTACGGTGCAGTTCTACTCTGCACACACAGGATTGCCATGAGTCAAAATTGACTCGATGGCAACAGATACTGGTTTTGGTTGTTGGCAGAAGATAGTAATAATGGAAAGTTAGAGAAAAGATTCACACTCATTTCTCTATTAACTGCTACTTGAAAGAAAAGAAAGCAGGTAGGGAAGGGGAAAAGGGGGGGAAGTTAGGAAGAGAAAAAAAAATCAGGATTTGTCATTTTTTAAACAATTATTTTTAAAACAATGTTTTTCTGAAGTAGAAAAAATGTTGCATTTTTCAGTACAATACTTTGAAAAGAAGGTATTGGGTTAGAGGATTAGATTCATGCGGATGTGTTGATTCCTTTTAACAACAGTTATTGGCAGATAGTCAAGCTCTTTAAAATAATATTGGGTTGGAGGCCTATAGGGAATAAAACTGTTTTGACAAAAATGATAGAAGAAAGTTAAGTTCTAATTTTTAGTAAAATTAAAAATGATGCCCTTGTCCCCTACCTATGTTTTCCCTTGAATAGATCCAGCTAATGATATCAGCAATGTACTCTGGGGATTTAGTTACTTCTCCAGAGAATATCTGAATACCTTTCCTCTTCCTAGTGATTTATCCTGCAATTCCAGGACAAACATGTCACCTTTTTTTATTATTATTATTTTTTGGCCTTCATCTTTAGAGAGCTATACAATGTATTTCAGGTATTGGAGAATTTTTCCATAACTCCCAAATCTGTTCTTCATGTAATACGTTGCAGCATTTCTTTTCTTTTACTTTTGCCAACATCACCCTTTTTTCTTCTTTCTCAAGATTCAGTATTCTACATTTATCTGCACTGATTGCTGGCATTTGCCATCTTTTAGGCTGGACACTGAAGTGATCCCACTTCTGCATCTGGCTGCATAGTTCTTTCTCATTTACTGTTCTTGTGACTTCACTATCACCTGCAGTACCATGTATCCCTGCTATGGAATTTTCCCTCTAGGTCACTGTTTAAAGGCAACCCAAAGCAGAGCACAAATCTCTCTGGGTCTTCTCTGGTAATTTTTACATATCTCAAAGAGACAAACTTGCGTATTTTATGTTGGTAGATCTCCTCTAAAGATAAACATCTTTAGAAGATAGTTGTTACCAAATTTTAATTTCCATTTCAGTGTAGCTCTCTCTAGAATCTTGTACAGCTAATCTTTTACTGTCCAAATGCAAATATCTTAGAAAGTCTAAGACTTCTCTCATCTTAGTGTGTATGTTTTTAAACAATTTCTAGCTAAATTAGTAGTAGTAATAAGATGAGAATGTTAACTGGAAGGTTAGAATGTATGGTGGCTTAATGAACAATGGACAATATTGCAGAGGTGGTACCCCATAGCAATTTTGTAGGTTATACAATCTTCTTAATTATATAACATCAAGACTGCTTTGGAAATCTACAATCATCATGTCTGAGCATGTTATAGTGAGAACAGTGTGGACCTTTTCTTAATGTAATCTTATATTGTAGGTAGATGAAAGTAAAAAATAAATAATAACAAAATAAAGAAATAACACCACTGACAAAACACTCTTCCTTGACCGTTAATAGAAATCATACAGCTAGTAAGTACTGTACTTAAGATTGTTAATTAAAGTGTCGCTACATTTCAGTTAAATTATTCGCAAAATGCTCAATGATTTCGGTAAGGACATTTAATGAGACTGGCATAGTGAATGATATCCCTGGTTCAGTCCCTGGAGGAGGACATCATGCTTGGCAGAGTGCAGGGTCAGCGGAAAAGAGGAAGACCCTCAACGAGGTAGATTGACACAGTGGCTGCAACAATGAGCTCAAGCATAACGACGACTGTGAGGATGGCCGAGACCGGGCAGTGTTTCGTTCTGTTGTGCATAGGGTGGCTATGAGTTGGAACCGACTCGACGGCACCTAACAACAACAGCAACAACAAGTGAAAACCGAGGGGAGAGTGTGTAATCCAATGTCCGTTCATCATCTTTATTTTTGTCTCAGCTGTTTTCCTGTGTGCTTCCTTCTCAAGGAACATCACACACATTTACAAAATCACTGTCTTCATTATTTACAACTTGATTGATGGGCACAGTAGAGATTGGACGTTATAAAAATGGATTTACTTATAAATCTTTGAAAAGCACCCTTTCTGTGGAGTAAAATTATTTTATAAAACTTTCACTTGGAATACTTTAGTAATAGGTGGGCTTTATCTTCATTTGCCATTTAAGGGACTCACGATTTAGAAAGATATTTCCACAATTACATTTTTGCTATGCCTCTCATATATTTAATTTCTAGTTTATACACGTAAGTCTGATACTGCCTCTTTAAATACACGGCTACAGTTAACTTAGAAGGAAATATGGGGTGTTTATCTGTCAGTCAGTCAGTTAGTATTTATTGAGAGCCCACAGCATGTATAGCCCTGAGTTAGGTGCTTGTGAACATGAAGCTTGTAGATTATTTAATATTGAAAAATGACAGTTGTAAATCCTGGCAAAGTAACTCTATAATGAGGATAATATTGCTTCCCCAAACCTATTTTGTGTAAATGCTATTGTAATTGAGTCTTTTGGCCTCCAATATATTAATCACATGCACTTGATATGACTCTCATGAGAGCAACCCAATTGCATGATTAAATTTTTGTTGTTAATACTCCTAATGTTTCAGTCTGCAACAGACTCGTCCCCCTGGCTGCGTTTGTGTTGCGAGTTCACGAATTGCTCGCTGTAGACATATTCACGCTCTGGATATCAGAATGAGAATGAGATCTAGCCTAGAAACAGCTATCCGCGATTCTCTATAGCTGTGACATTGGAATAATCGTTTAGCCTCATCAGACTTTAGGGTCTCCCTCTGACAGAAATGTTAATACCAATCATTATATTCATGTTACCAATGAGCCACAGATATTTGTTTAGTGCTTACTGTGTCCCATTTTCTTTGCTAAGAGTTTTAGATAGATGTTTTAAAAGTTTGTAATAAGCCTTAATTTATCACCACCATCATCTCCACACTTCATTCCACCCACGCCCACAACTGAAAACACTGCAGTGTCTTTCACTGCTTTATGATAAACACTAACATCCTTTATGCAACCTAGCTGGTTCCCCGCCTCTGATGGTTTTCCCCATCACTCTCTGTGCAGCAGCTACACCAGGCTTTTTTTTTTCCCCCCCAATTTCTCTGAACTTGCCATGTTTGTTCTTCTGCTATTGAAGATACACTTGGGAGAAATACTTGCAATATGTACAACAAGGTCTCCATATAATTAAATAGAAACAGCTCTTTAAATCAGTTGGAAAAAGGTGATTAAGTACAAAAAATAGGCAAACCATTAAAATAAGAAACACATTGGGAAATAAACATTAAAATGTTGTTTCACTAGTCTTTTAAGGAGATGCAAATTCAAATAATGAAGTAGAATTTTTGCCTCTTGAGGGTTCCCAGCATTAACAGAGACAGGTGGGGCAAGAGAATCCTCAAACTTTTCTTGTCCACTTTTACAAGGACATACAAATACACCAGCCATGTGTCTTGTAGCATTACGAGGAAGATCACACCATTCACCTATGTGTAATATATATGAACATAAGAAAGAATCTGTAGATAATAGAATACTGATATACTATTTCCAAGTATAACTTGACTTTGTAAACTATAAACTCAGAAACATTTGCGTGGTTTACAGTTCCTCATTTTTTCATTGCATTGGCATGGTACAAACAGTTTGCTCTCAACTACTTACCTAAAAAGATTGACAGTTCAAACCCACCCAGTGGAACCATGGAAGAAAGCCCTGGCAATCCAATTTTGTAAAGATTATATCCAAGACAACCCAATGGAGCAGTTCTGCTCTGTAACGCATGGGGCCACCATGAGTCAGAAAAGATTGAATGGCAAAAGGTTTTTTTTTCTTTTTTTTGGTACTAGTGAAATATATAAAAGCATATTTGCCATAAAGTTGGAATGAGCAAGTGTCACAACAGTGTTTCAACCAAAACACTTAAGAAATTCTTCCCTCCAAAGAAAAATATCAGATTGAATGCCATGTGTTCAGCACTTAAAAACAAGAGTACGTGATGAATTTGGTGAGTTGTGATACCACCTGCAATTGCTTGTCAAAAGCACAAGTATGTACAGTTTATTAATAGCATCATTCAAACTAGAATTGTAGAAAACATTTAAATGTAAGTGGTGAGAAAAAAACACAGCTATTAAAGACAGCTTTCAGTCTTTTCAATCATTTCTTTAAACTTTTACTTTGAAATAACAACAGATTATATACATAATAGAGATTATAGATTTATGCAAAATTGCAAAAATAGTACAGAGAGGTCCTGGGTATCATTCACTCAGTTTCTTCCAATAGTCACATCATATGTAACTATAAAACAATATCAAAACCAGAAAATTGATATTGATACAATGTGTGTGTAGTTCTATGCCATTTTATCACATATGTAGATTCAGGTAAACATACTGCAATCAAGATACAGGACTATTCCATCACACAAAGATCTACTTCATGCTACCTTTTTTAGGCCCACCACTCTCCCCGTTCCCCATCATCTCCAACTCCTGGCAAACGCTAATCTTTTCTCCATCTCTATAATTTTGTCATTTTGTCTTTAGTTCTGTGTACATTCATAAAAGTAAAATTTTTAAGGAATATCACTTTCAAAAACATTTCACGAATGCACATCACAGCTTTCATATTATCACCTTATACCAGGTTCAGACAACATTAAGTGAATTTGGATTTGGCTTAACTAATCTGAGTAATTCTAAACCAATGAACTGGTTTAATATACAGGATGAAAATGCTGACAGGGCTACCGAAAAAAAAAAAAAAGTAGTAACTAATTAGTATACGCCTTCTTACTTAGCTAGTAAGTCTTCTTTTTTATCACCTGGTATGACTTTTCTAATGAATGGAATCTACTATACTTCACCTGCTAATCTATTTCTTCCAAAGGCCAACCATTCATATACACAAATAAAACATGTGTTTGGCAATCACTATTTACCTAATACCGTGCTAACAGTGTACGAAGAAACACACATTGACTGAACTTAAAATGCTCGTGTCCTTTTAAATATGTTATTGTTATATTTTATTTTCTGTTCTCATTTACTGAGCACAAAGTGGCTTCTATATAATCATTATATCGTTATATAATTAAGTATTGCAATGTCATATTTTTGAATGACTAATATAATCAAAAGATGTCAGGAATGGAAGAGTTTCATTTGCCTCTGTTCATTAACTAAAGCTTAGAATATTTTTGTCCCATTTTGGACTGGAGTTCTATTCTAATTATTGTTAGATTTGTAGTTCAATTAAACCTTGATAGGCTCATCCAAGGATACATTCAACCATCCAGCAGAGAAAGCTAAACCCATTTTTGCACTTTCCACACCAGATAATCCAGATTTTCTCCATGTTCATAGATATTTGGGCATGGAGAAAAAACTGCATCAGTCCGCATTGGCTACATTACTATTAGATAGCTAGTGCCAGGGCTTCATTTCAGTGTAGATTTGATGTACAAAGGAGTAACTAAATATGAAACAAATAGACAATCCACAATAGTGACATGTTGATTTTGAAAATGAAAAATGACATAACAGTAACCATGAGATACATATGTTATTTTATTCTATAGTTACATTTATAAGAGGAGTTAATACATATATTGCAGTCATGTTAGAAATAGGATAATCAGTAAGGAAAATAGTACTATGAAATATTGAGGTGTGCTTTTTGTTGCTGTTCTTTATTTTTTATTAGATCTTTCTTTTTTCTTCCATTTCTTTTTTTCCTCTACAACATGGTGATATAGAGTATGTAACTTAGGTAGACCGGTATTTAGCTTCCGGTTCCAACATTTGTCACTTGTGTAGCCTTGAACAAATATCCCCATTTGTAAAATTTATAACTATTATCTCTGTTTTAGAGCAGTTGTAAAGAGTAAATTAAGTTATCCTTGTTGACATTTAACACAATGCCTGGCACAAAGTGAGAGATCAATAAATGCTATGGCTGTTATTATAATTACCTGTGGTGTACAGATAACACAATCTTGCTTGAAGGGCTCAAACAAAATTTCCACTTGAAATAATCAAACACCTCAGGAGAGTAGAAACTCTGGGAACATCACCATAGGCCTTTTCACACTACAGAGAAGTACAGGAAGAAGGCAGAATGAAGAACTGGGGAGACAAGACAGTCTTCTGTTGTTGTTAGTTGACACTGAGTTGATTCCAACTCCTGATGACCCCATATACACCGACAAGACCTTCTCCATACTATTTTCAAGGCTGTGACCTTTAGGAAGCAGATCACCTGGCCTGCCTTCCAAGGCTCTTCTGGGTGGGTTCAAACTGCCAAACTTTCAGCTAGTAGTTAAGTGCCTAACCATCTGTGCCACCGACGGACTCCTAAGACAGCCTTAGCAAAAGCAGACTGCCAGTGTGGAGGAGAACTCTTGAGTAGCAGCCAACTTTGACTGCTAATCAAAGTCAACTGAAGATAAATAGCACTAATTCTGAATTTATGAATTCCTGGGTGGTATGAACAGTTAATGCTAACCAAAAGTTTGGAGGTTTAAGTCTACCTAGTGTCACCTCAGAAGAAAGGCCTAGAAATCTACTTCAGAAAAATCAACACTTGAAAACTCTATGGAGTACAGTTCTACTCTAAAATACATGGGATCACCATGAGTCAGAATCTATGCAATGGGAACTTTTTTTTTTTTTTTAATCTGAATTTAAAATAAAACACTACAAAAAAACTATAACTTTGCAGGGCTTTCCTCTAGGCTCAGGTCTAATTCTAAAAGAAGAGAGAAAGAAGACAATGTGCATGACTAAGAGGGTATGGAAGCATTTTGAGACAATATAACTAAACTGAGGCTTCCCATTTACCAACCTCTTACCAAATACTGATTATAGCTTCTGTTATGTCTAGATACAATGACCCTGTCTCAAAGATAAGGAATAATCGGAAAGGAATCTGCCTTGTATCCAAGTATATAGTCAACAGGAGTTTTCTATTTTTATAACATTTATTAGGTTTTTCTTAACCTAGAGAATTATTATAAAGGCAAAAAAATTGCTCATAATCCTACCTCCCAAACAACTCATACTACATTTACAAAATTAAAAATAATAGTTAGAAAATCCAAATAAAATAGAAAGATAAATGCTTTCCATGTTGTCTCCTGTCCTCTCCTCCACAGGTAATCAGCTATAAAAGCTTTTGCAGTTTCCTTAAAAAAAGTTTGTGCATTTATCAGCACATACCAAGTCCAGAAGTAGTCCCACATATATGGACATTGATTTTTAACAAAGATGCCAAAGAAATACAATAGGGAAAAAATAGTCTTTTCATGCTGGAACATTTGGATGTCCATATGGAAAATTAGAAGCTCCACCTCTATCTCAAACCAAATCTAAAAATTAGCATAGACTTAAATATAATATCTAAAATTATAAAATTCTGAAAGAAAATATGGAAGAAAACTTTTGTGATCTTGGGTTAAAACCTGTTGCTGTCAAACTGATTCTGACTCATAGCAACCCTGTAGGATAGGGTAGAACTGCCCCATATGGTTTCCAAGACTGTCATCTTTATGGAACCAGATGGCCACATCTTTCTCCCTTGGAGCAGCTGGCGGGTTCGAACCACCAGCTTTTCAGTTAGCAGCCAAGGTCTTTAACCATTGCTCCCCAGAGCTCTTTGGGTTAGACAATCATTTTTTAGATAGGACACAGAAATCCCAAAATGTAAAAGAAAAAATTTCAAAACTGAATTTCATCAATTCAAGAAACTTTAATATTTTGAAAGACATTGCAGGAAAATGAAAAGGCAAGCCATAGACTGGAAAAAAATTTGCAAAACATATGTCTGATAAACAACTTGCAACCAATATATATAATCTACTTTGTCAATAATTCAGTAATTAGAAAACAAACCACCTTTTTTTATTTTTAGAAAAGAGGCAGAAGATTTGAGAAGATGCTTTAACAAAAAAGATACATGGATGGCAAGTAAGCATATTCAAAGATGCTTAATAATATTCATCATTGGTGAAATGCAAATTAAAACTGAGAAATGCCACTGTATACGGAGCTTTGATGAGGATGTGGAACTTCTCATACGTTGTGGGTAGAAATGCAAAATTGTAAGCCCTTTCAGAAGTTTCTTATATAATCCAGTGGGAATATTGGGTTGTAAAAGAAAGAAGTACAGTCAGAATGCTCCTTAGAAGCCAGGAAGACAAGACTTCATCTCACATACTTTGGACATGTTATCAGGAGGGACCAGTCTCTGGAGAAGGACATCATGCATGACAAAGAAGAGGGCCAGCAAAAAGGAGGAAAACCCTAAATGACATGGATTGACACACTGGCAACAAGTTTCAAATATAGCAACAATTGTGAATATGGCACAGGCCTGGGCAGCATTTCATTCTGTTGTGCATAGGGTCACTATGAGTCAGAACTGACCGGATGGCATCTACCAACCACAACATTCTCACTTCTATATATTTACTCAAGAGAAATGTTTTATTTACACAATAACTGGTATGAGAATATTCATAGCAGCTTTATTTATAATAGATAAAAAGCGGAAACAAGCAAAATGTTCATCAACTGATTAGTAATAGACAAACAAAATGTTGTAAATCTATATAATGGATATAATGGATAATACATAGCAATAAAAACTAAGTTGCTGGTAAACCCAATGTCAAAGATGAATCACAAAAGTATTATGCAAGTATTATGCTAAGTGAAGGAAGCCAGACACAAAAAAGTACCTACTGCATGATTCCATTTATATAAAATTCTATAAAATGCAAAACTACAGTGACAGAAGCAAGTCAGTGGTTGCTTGAGATGAGGGCTGTAGGGAGGAAATTAACTGTAAAAAAAACCACAACATAACTTTTTTGGGAGGATGGATATGTTCTATATTTTTATTGTGGTGGTAGTTACATGACTATGTTTTTCAAAACTCATTAAATTATATGCTTTATATTAGTGAATTTTAATGATATACCTCAATAAAGCTAATTAAAAAATATGTATTCAGATTCCATTTCACATTAGATTTTTAAAAATCCAAAATTTGACAATATACTTGGTTGACAAAGTCTTGGGAAACACAGTCTCACATACTGTTCATGAGATGGCAAAATGGTGCAAGCCTATGAGGAGAGTTTTGTAAAAACAAAAGTATGTACAGATTTACCCTTTGATCTCAGAATTTCACTTCTATGGGACTATCTCAAAGATATACAAATGATTCACTATAGTACTATTTTTTTTAAAGAATTTATTTGTTCTTGTTGAGAATCTACACAGCAAAACATACACCAATTGAACACTACATACATATACAATTTAGTGACATTGATTATATTCTTCAAGTTGTACAGACATTCTCACCCTCCTACTCTGAGTTATTCCTACTGCATTAACATAAACTCACAGCCCCCTAAAGTTCCTATCTAATCTTTCAAGTTGCTGTTGTCAATTTGATCCTATATAGATAGATCTTAAAAGATCATAATGCTCAAGGCAGACATTCTTTATTAGTTAAGCTAAACTACTGTTTGGTTTTATGAAGACTTCAGGGCATTTTTTGGTTTAAGTTTTAAAGATTATCTCAGGGCAATAGTTTTGGGGTTCATTCAGCCTCCAAGCCCCCAGAAAGTCTAGATTCCAAGAGAATATGAAATTATGCTGTGCATTTTCCCCCTTTGGATCAGGACTCTTCTATAGAACCTTTGATCAAATGTTCAGTAGAAGTAGCTGGGCACCACAGTATTTTAAATAGCATAAGTCTGGAAGAAATGAGCAACTCTAGTTCTGATGCAGGAAATGTAAAAGAAGAGCATGAAAGCCATCAAAACCTGCTGTCAAAAAGAGTCAGAAGCTGACTTAAAGTAGCTCAGCTGGTCAAAGACAGAAATGAGATGGGAAACTGAGCATCCAAGAGTATCACATCTGCAGTAGATCAAAATACAGTTGTTTTTTATTTTTATTTATGTTAATAAAATATTAACATTCATAAGTTTACTGATAATATTTAAATAAGAAAGACATAAACTCATTAGTCACTTTTGGATTATGCTAGAAAATCAAATCATTATCCTTAAGAGTGGTAAATAAAATGATAAAAAAAAATACGTCTTGCCTTTCCTAGATAAACTATCTTTGTTTAATCATGTAGTTGGTGAAGGCAATGTCTCTGCAGAAAATATTGAGCCAACAAATAAATAAGAAATAACAATCTTATATAATATCACATTGCAATCCTGAATGAAATAATACATCAGGCAATGCTCACCATTAAGTGAATGTTAACAGGTAGCCTTATGGTATATAAACAACTGAACCTACTGTTTAATTTTAACATCACAAAATGAAAGACTATTAAAAATTTTGGGATTCCTGGTGAGGCATAATAAGGAGACCTGGTGGTGCAACGGTCGAGCACTTGCTGCTAACCAAAATGTTGGAAGTCCAAGCCCATCCAGCTACTCCGTGGGAGAAAAGGCCTGATGATATGCCCACATAAAGCTTATAGCCTAGAAAACCCTATGGGCAGTTCTGCTCTGTCTCACAGGGTTGCTATGAGTCAGAATTGGCTTGACGGCACCTAAGAACATGAGCAGGTGGAACATAAAAACCAACCAGTTTTTGTGTAGTCAATTCTGACTCATGGCAGCCCCATGTATGCCAGAGTAACACTGTGCTACACAGAGTATTCAATGGCTGATTTTTCGGAACTAGGTTGCTTTTCTTCTGAGGTGCCTTTGGGTAAACTTGAACCTCCAAACTTTCAGTTAGCAACCAAGTGCATTACCCATTTATACCACCCAAGGACTCTGATGGGACATAATAGGAAGTACAAAGCATAACCCGTGAAGTGTTCTTGCTGAAGGATCAAAATGGAATCTGATTACCATGTTTTCACAAAAATAATGCACACCTATGTTTGTTTGCCAACCTCGCCCTCCTTCCCACAAGGTATTTTTGCAAGTGCCGCTATGTCAATTTTTTTATATGTTGCTCTAAAAAAAAAAAAAAAAAAAAATTAGCATAGCAAACTTAAAAAATTCCTCTTGGGAGGAGCGTGAGATAGGCAAACAAACATAGAAGGTGTGTGTTATTTGTGTAAAGATACAGTAAGCCTCTAGCACAAACTACTTATTTTAAGAAATAGAACAAACATATTAGTAATCCTTGAGGACACATGCAGAAAAATCAAGAATGTGGATAATCTCCAGGATTAATATCACAGTTTCCTAAGCAGAAAAATAATAAGGGGGAAATGTAAGGAAAGGAATTTAAAAAGACTTAAAAGCCATAAAGTAGATTAGTGGTTATCAGGGGCTTGAGAAAGAGGAAATGGAGACTGACTGCTAATAGGTATGGGGTTTCTTTCTGAGGCAATGAAAATGTTCTAAATAGTGGTGAAAGTTGAACAACCCTGTGAATATACTAACAACACTGAATTGGAGACTTCAAAAGACTGAATTTTGTATATAAATTATATCTACATTATAACTATATAAATTGTATCTCAGTGAAGGTGTTACTTTAAAAGAGACTTAAGAGATATATCAAGCATCTGCAATGTGGAGACCTTGCTTAGATGTTGCTTTAAACAAATTAATTGTAATAAATATCGTGAGACAATTAGGAAGGTGTCTCACATAATGAATATTGATGATATTAAGGAATTATTAATTTTTTGGTAGTAACAATAATATAGTGATTATATATTTTAAAAATCCTTGCCTTTTAGAGATACATGCTGAGTATTTAATATTGAAATTATATTAAATATATATTATATTATCACTGCCATTGTCCTCCAGTTATGAGCTCGGAAGACTGCAATGGTATACAGATAAAAGACACTTTACCACAGGTTGATATTTATTGAAGCTGGGTGATGGGCTTGTGGGATTCATTATATTAATTGCTCTGTTTTTGTGCATGTGCTTCAGATTTTCCATGAAAAAACAACTACTGAGAGCCATAAAAGAAGGGTTGCATAAATTGCAATATACAGCTTGTCCTGAAGTAGGGAAGTTCAATGTTTAAAGGAATCAATTCTTTTCAAATTAATCTAGAAAGCTGAAATTATCCTAATAAAAATTTGAGCAGAATAATTTTAAACTAACAAACTAACTATAAAGTTCTAGAAAAAACAAAACTGTAAGAATAGCCAGGAAAATTCTGAAAAACAAGCAAACAGAGTCATAAAAATGGGTGGATATGAGCAAGTGAGGCTATAACTCCTAGATGTGAAAATATATTCTAAAGCTCTTATTTTGTAACTGGTTCAGGGATAATCAGATCAGTGAAACAGAAGAGACAGAATTAGACCCAAACACATAGAGATTTTATTCTATGATAAACATGGCATTTCAAATCAGCAGAGAGATGAGTCATACCCTTAGCAATGTAGGAAAAGTAGGTAGTCATTTAAAAAAAGAAAGAAACAGAAAAAAAAAAAAAAAAAGAAAGAAATTATGTTAAATTCCCTTTATTCAATGCATCTACTGTCTTAGTTATCAAGTGCTGTTATAACAGAAATTTATTTTCTCAGGGTTTAGGAAGCTAGAAGTGCAAATTCAGGGTCCCAGCTCTAGGGAAGACTTTCTCTCTGTTCGGTCTGGGGCAAGGTCCTTGTTTCTTCAGGTTGTTTCCTGGTTCCTTGGAGATCTCCATGTGGCTTGGCATCACTCCTCCCCATCTCTGCTTCTCTCTCTTGCCTGATTAATCTCCCTTATATCTCAGAAGTGACTGACTCAAAGACACACCCTACGCTAATGCTGTTTCCTCAACATAACAAATATAACTCATTCTCACCTGGGATCATAACCACAGACATGTTGTTGTTGTTAGGTGCCATCGAGTCCCTTCCAAATCATAGCAACACAATGTACAACAGAACAAAACACTGCCCAGTCCTGTGCTATCCTCACAATCGTTTTGAGTCCATTGTTGCAGCCACTGTGTCAATTCATTTTGTTGAGGGTCTTCCTCTTTTTCGCTGACCGTCTACTTTACCAAGCATGATGTCTGTCTCCAGGGACTGGCCCCTCCTGATAACATGTCCAAAGTATGTGAGACAAAGTCCTGCCATCCTTGCTTACAAGGAGCATTCTTGCTTTACTTCTAACAAGACAGATTTGCTCTTTCTTCTGGCAGTCCATGGTATATTCAATATTCTTTGCCAACACCACAATTTGAAGTCATCAATTCTGTTTCATTCTTCTTTATTCATTGTCCAGCTTTCACATGCATATGAGGTGATCAAAAATACTACAGCCTGGGTCAAGTGCACCTTAGTCCCCAAAGTGACATTTTTGCCTTTTAACACTTCAAAGAAGTCTTTAGCAGCAGATTTGCCCAATGTAATACATTGTTTCATTTTTTGACTCCTGCTTCAATGGGCTTTGATTGTAGATCCAAGCAAAATGAAATCCTTAACAACTTCAATATTTTCTCCATTTATCATAATGTTGCTTATTGGTCCATTTGTGGGAATTTTTGTTTCTTTATTTTGAAGTGTAATCCCTACTGAAGGTTATCTTTTGATCTTCATCAGTAAGTGCTTCATCTGTTTTGATCTTCATCAGTAAGTGCTTTAAGTCCTCTTCCCTTTCAAAAAGCAAAGTTCTGTCATCTGCATATAGCATGTTGTCAGTGAGTCTTCCTCCAGTCCTGATGCTGTATTCTTCATATAGTCCAGCTTCACAGATTATCTGCTCAGCATACAAATTGAATAAGTATGGTGAAAGGATACAATCCTGACACACACCTTTTCTGATTTTAAACCACAAAGTATCCCTTTGTTCTGCTGGAATGATGTTCCCTTGGTCTATGTACAGGTTCAACAGGAGCACAATTACATGTCCTGGAATTTCCATTCTTTGTAATGTTACTCATAATTTGTTATGTTCCACATAGTCAAATGCCCTTGCATAGTCAATAAAACACAGGTAAACATCTTTCTTGTATTCTCTGCTTTCAGCCATGGCCCATCTGATGTCAGCAATGATATCCCTAGTTCCACATCCTCTTCTGAATCTGGCTTGAATTTCTGGCAGTTCCATGTTGATGTACTCCTACAACCATTTTTGAATGATCTTCAACAGAATTCTACTTGTGTGTGATATTAATGATATTGTTAGATACTTTTCCGCATTCTGCTGGATCACCTTTCTTTGGAACTGCCACTAATATGGATCCCTTCCAGTCAGCTGTCCAGGTAGCTGTCTTCCAAATTTCTTAGCATAGATGAGTGACAGGTTCCAGCATTGCATCCATTTGTTGAAACATCTCAACTGGTATTCCATCAATTCCTGGAGACTTGTTGTTCACCAATGCCTTCAGTGCAGCTTGTACTAGAATTTACAATACATATTTTTGGGGGACACACTTCAATCCATAGCATCTACCTTATTCAACACATTAATATAAATTCAAAAAAGTGATGATCTTAATACAAGAGCATAAGGGAATTTTTAAAAATAACCTCAAGATAGGAAAATCATCTATAAACAAGACATAAACCATCATCTGGAGGAAAAACAATATTAAAAATTTATATAAAGCTTCAAATTCAATTAAAAATCAAAGGACAATTAAAATGTTCTATTCTTGATTTTGATATTGATTACAGAAGTGCATACATTTGTAAAATTCACTAAAGTGTACATGTAAGAACTATGCACTTCAATTTTTTCAAAAAACATTTGAAGAGTTGAAAAAAAATTATAATTTATGTAAGGAGAAAAAAGCTAATTTGCTTATTATCTAGTGTTAAAAATTATAAATAAATAAATCAGCACCTGATTTTTTTGACCTAAATGTGGTCAAATGGTATAAACAATAAGTTCATAGAAAAATAAGAAATGTTACAAAATGTACGAGAAAATATTTACTCATAAATAACTTTACTCACAAATAAAGGCAATATAAACAAGAGTAAGATTCTCATCTTCACACATGAGATTACCAAAAAGATTTAAAAAATGAATACATAAGATTTGTGGGTGTGAAAGATAAATTCTCTTACAATGTTAAAACAGAATAAAAATTAGTGTATCTTCCTTAGCGAATTTTTTTATTGTGAAAAAATATATACAACAAAAATTTGCCATTTTAACCATTTTTCAGCATACAATTCAGTGGCATGAATTACATTCATCATGTTGTTCAACTATCACTACTATTCATTTTCAAACATTTTCATGATCCCTCACAGAACTCAATAACCCTTAATAACTCCCAACTTCCCTGTCTTTAGTCTGGGGTAATCACTAATGATTTTTTTTTTTTTTTCCTCTACTCATTTGCCAGGAGTCCTCATGTAGTGCAAATGGTTAACTGTGCAACTACCAGCTGAAAGGTTGGCAGTTTGAACCCAGTCAGAAGCACCTAGGAAAACAGGCTTGGCCTTCTTCTCCCTAAAGGTCACAGAGAAGCAGTTTTCCAGCCAAGCAGCACTTAACAACCTGTCAAGAAGAAGCAAAGATGGCACACGGAGCCAAGTGTTTGAGAGGAAGGAGGGGGAGGTGGTGAGAAGCAGGGGAGAAACCAAAAGAAGCTGTAAAAAGCAACACCAAGCAACAATGAAATGGCACTGAAGGAGCCGGCTGGTGTGGGCGGGGCGGATCCCTTCCACTCGGAGTCAGTGCCTCCAGGACTGTGGTCACGTGGCCCACTGGGAAGTCGGGGGAGCCGAGCAGGTGGGAAAACATATACTGTTGGTTATCAGGTGCTCTGTCTCCTGCTGGGAGCTTCATGAAGTTGTTTTCTCCACTTCCGGCCCGCCGGTCTCTGACAGGAGTCCAAGATGGAGAATCCGTACTGTGTTAAATGATAGGGGACCTCCACTTGTATCTCTCCTTGCTCTCTGTTCTCTGTCACTTTCTTTTTCCATTCCATGCTTGGCTGAGTTCCTTATCTCTTTATTTGATGCTTAGGGTTCCAGGATTGACATTTGTCTCTGTTTTACTTAGTTTTTCAGGTTTTTGCTGAGGAAGAACAACGCAGTGCTTCTGTCAAGTAGGTGGGTTCCACCTCCTACTTGAATATTTAATGTTTAAATATTTTTAATTGGCATATTCAAATGCTGTAGATATCTTCTACAAGAAAGGACACACTAGAACAACTAGAAAGTGAACAATTAGAACAACTAGAAATCAAACAACATGTTGCATTGGGCAAATCTGCTGCAGAAGACCTCTTTAAAGTGTTAAACAGCAAAGATGTCACTTTGAGGACTAATGTGCACCTGACCCAAGCCATGGTATTTCCAATTGCCTTCCTATGCATGTGAAAGCTGAACAATGAATAAGGAGGACTGAAAAAGAATTGATCCTTTGAATTATGGTGTTGACAAAGAATATTAAATATACTATTTTTTTTTTTATGGACTACCAGAGGGATAAACAAATCTGTCTTGGAAGAAGTACAGCTGGAATTCTCCTTACATGTTCTTTGGACATGTTATCAGTAGGGGCTAGTATCTGAAGAAAGACAACATGTTTGGTAAAGCAGAAGATCAATGAAAAAGAAAAAGACCCTCAAGGAGAAGGACAGACACAGTGGCCACAACTATGGGCTCAAACATAGCAACAATTATGAGGATGGTTTAGGACTGCGCAGTGTTTCATTCTGTTGTACATAGGGTCACTATGAATCAGAACCAACTTGATGGCACCTAACAACAGGAACAGAAAGTAAAACATAAAAAAAAAAACATAAGCCACACTTATTTGACCCAATGATATCTATGTTCTTTGTCAGGCAAGAGATTAATATTTAGGTACAGTCCTCAAATTAAAAACTTGGACTTAGTGGAAAAACAAAAGAGATTCAGTTTTTTTTTTTTTTTAAATAAAATAATCCACGTTCTAGTTACCTACAAAGCAGAATGGGAGGGCAGCTGGGGGGGAGGGGTGGTATGTAAGTGTGGTCACGTTGACTTAATGTGATTAGTTCATATCCTAGCATAAAACAAAAGGTGTTAGAATCAAACTTAAAGGTTATAAGAAGGTTGAAATATGGTTGGTAAATATTTGTTCATTCATTTGCTTAATTCAGCAACTATTTATTGAGCATCTATTATATCCTGGCACTTTTCTACACAGGGAAATAATGAAAAATATGTGTCTTCTATCACATACGTTACATTCTGATGGAGACAGTGGCATTAAAAAACAATCAAATAAAATAATTTGAGATAATTCTATGAATAAAATGAAACACGTTACTAAATTAAAGAATGATGGTAAAGAAAGGCTTCTTGAATTATGAAGGAGTAAGTCAGACAAAGATATGGGGAACGAGAACTCCAACGAGGGGGATCATCTAATGAAAAGGGCCCTAAGAACTAAACAAAATGATCTAACTTGGTGTTCTCAAGGGATTAGAAGAAGGCCACTGTGACTAGAGTGTAGACAGGGCAAGGCAGGATGAAAAAGAGAAAAAATAAAACAAAAAACCTTATGTTCACGTCGCATCTGTGATTGATTTCCATTGTATTTGAATAAAAGTAATTTTGCTGCTGTAAATCTTTCCTATGAATCTCTGTATTTTTCAAAAAGTGTAAAATTGAGGTAATACTGGTATTCAGTTATGCTTTGGTAATTTTTTCCTGTTATTCACTAGAAAGATGGTTTTGAATAATTGAAACTCATCTCTGTTCAGGTAAGAAGCAAATTGCATATATGCTTGGAAGTGGAAAAGTTGTTGGAAAAAACCTCTTATCAGACCTGGGAAACTTTCATGGAATTGGCAGGTCTGTTAGCAAGATGAACTGCTGGCATTGGCTGGGTTCTGCTTTGATTATAACTCTTTTCTTGAAGGGGCATTTTCTTATAAATTGGAATTGCTATATGTCAGCAAGGCTCTAGGTGCAGCCATCTAAAAGCTGAATATTTGAAAGACAGCCTAGGAGTAGTATCAATGTCAGTATTCCATTTGCCAACTTCAATCTCACCATTGAATAAACAGATGGAGAGAAAAATCATTGAACGGTATAAATGTCACCTTCACTTTTTTGATACAAGCAAAGAAATGTGTGCCTGCTTGCTTAGAAGATTTTTGCTGGACAGATGTATGCTCAGATCCAGCCTATTTATTAGAGAACAGTCTCGGCTCTCATTTTCAATTTTAATCACTGTGTCAATTTTAAAAGGGCAGTTCTCATTACATAAACATTTGGAAGTTATAAAGCTGAAAGGTCAGGGTGTAGACGAGACAAAAGATAACATACCACCAGCTGGCATAAACTTCCATGAGCAGAGCTTCCCTCTCACTAAGTCCAAACCTTAGACATCAAGGTTCTAGAACATAGGAATCATTGTTAACCATTTTTCTGTTTCTCCAACAAAATAATTTTATTTGAGGATGGTGGAAAGGGTTACACATACCTTACTGCTCAAGGATAATGAAGGTGGAATTAGTTATAAAACATCATGGCAATTAATATCACAATTCGATTCAACCACGTATCTTTATCTAGAGTAATAACCATAACTGCTACTGTTTATTTGGCAAGTAAAACCCGTTGCTGTCAAGTAGATGCTGACTCACAGTAACCTGTAGGACAGAGTAGAGCTGCCCCATAGGGGTTCCAAGGCTGTAATTCTTATGGAAGCAGACTGCTACATCTTTCTCCCTCAGAGTAGCAGTGGGTTTGAACCACTGACTTTTTGGTTAGCAGCCAAGCACTTAACCACTGCACCACCAGGGCTCCTTATTTGGAATTACTATGTGCCAATTGTTCTCCCTATGTTATCTCATTTGTCTTTCCCACATCTCTGTAAAATGGGTATTTTTATCACCAATGTAGAGAAGTGGAAAATAGGGTTTAGGGAAATTAAGCAATTTGCTCAAGATCTTACATGTATGTGGTAAATCTAACACCTTAACCCAGGCCTACATATCTTTAAAACCATTATATTAACCTCTATACTATACTATGCCCTCTAACAAATGCTGCTTGTTAGAGGGCATACCTAAAAAAAAAAAATAGAGGGCATAGTACTATAAAAATCAAGAAATCCTAAAACACCTGAATAGCAAAGGAAGTATCATAAATCCTTGGCATCACTTTATCACCTTTATCTAAAAGGTACAATATGAATTGAAGGCTTTTAAAATTACTGTTTGGACTCCCAGTTTAATACAACAATAAAAAAAAAAAAAGGTTTTTTTTTCTTTTTTTTAATTTCTTTTACTTTTAAACTCATGGAAAATAATAAATATAAAAAATACAAAACAAAACAAAACCTGAAACCTAAAGTATACTTGCAAAATACTATGAAATCTGGACAAAGTGTGGGAGAAATATGAGCCTTGACTTTTTTTTTTTTTCAGACTTTTCTTAGAATTAAGGATAATTGTCTCAAGGGACCTATACAAATATACTTTGACAAGAGAGACAAGAGGTAGTGGTTTTTGTGTGTGTCACATGAAAGAATGGACCAGCCTCTCCTTAGAGACCTACTTTGAGACCACAGAATGCAAGGGAGAAAGGGGCTAAGAGAGAAACTACTGATTAGGTACTTGTTTTTTTGTTTTTTGTCCTAGCTTGGGGATCCAAAAACCCTTAAATAACTAATGGTGACATCATGTGTGTCAAAGTAAAACCATGCTCTATAGAGTTTTCAATGGCTGACTTTTCAGAGGTAGATCACCATACCTTCACTCTGAGGCACCATCCAATTGGCAGCTGGCTGTGCTAATCATTTGCAACACCCAAGGATTTTATGATGTAAATAAATAAATAAATACAACTCCTTAATTTTATTAAAGGCTGTTTCATTAATATGCTAGGTATAAAATGATTTGATGGACATCAGAAGTCAGTCTGTTACTGACAAAAAAATACAAATATATGGTCAGGGGGTTGACTCAAAGCTAGCTAAGGGGGTGATCCCAAGGAGAGGAGCAGAAAACAACAGTTGGAGAGCTTATAGAACCAAGCAGAGATTTCTGCTGATTCCCACTGCAGTTGAGACAGAATTGAGAGTTTGAGTTAAGCCACATTAACTGCCTGCTAGAACTAAAACAACAATCTTCAGAGGAAGATAACAGAAGCTATATTCTTTACAATGTATCACCTACAATGTCCAGTATAAAATAAAAAATTATGAGGCAGGCAAAGAAAGAAGAAAATGCAGAGTCATTGTAAAGAGAAATAGCAGGCAATTGAAACCAAACACTACATAACCCAGATGACAAAATTAGCATACAGGAACTCAAATAGTCATTATAATTATTTTCTAAGATCATGTAAAAGAAGATCATAATGAGTGAATATATGGGATATGTCAACAGAGAAATAGAGACTATAAACAAGAAGCAAATTAAAATTTATAATTCAAAATAAAATATCTAACTTGGTAAATACACCAGACAGGCTACATGCAGGTTGGAGATGGCATCAGTAAAGTTAATGACAGATCTATAGAAAAGCTCCAATCTGAAAAACAGAAGAAAGGTTGGGGAAAAAAGCTGAGCCTCAACGACCTGTGGGGCAATATCAAGAAATCTATCATAAATGTAATGAAGTCTCAGAAAGAGCTGAGAGAGAGTGGAGCAGAAAAAAAAAAAAATTGAAAAATACTAGCAAATTTTTACAAAAAATGGTGAAAAACATAAACTTACAGATGCGGGAATCTCAGTGAAATCAAGAAGGTTAAAAATGAAAACTAAAGCTATTAAAAAAACATAAAATAATTAAAAAAATATATATATTGAAAGTAGGCAGGGAAAAATAACACACTACATACAGGAAATGATGATAGGAATGATAGTAAATTGCTAATCAGAAATAATGAAGGCCAGAAGCTGTTGAAATAATATCTTCAAAGTGCTAAAATAATTCCACATGCAGTGAAATTTTTTATTTCATAAATGAAAGCAAAATACAGATATTTTGAGAAAAATTAAACCTTAGAGAATGTTAACAAAAAATGATAAAAGAAGTTCTTCTGGCTGAAGTTCTTTTTTCAAATGAAAATTCTGATTTACAGAAAGGCATGAGGTACCCTGGAAATGGTGACTATACATTTCTTCTATTAATTTCTTTAAAAGACATGGATATCTAAATGAAAATATAAGCACTGTAGTTTTTGGATTTATAATGTATATGGATATAATATATCTGACAACCATAGAACAAAGGAAGGGTGGTAAATGGGCTTATACTATTGCAATGTTTCATATTTTTTTTTAGTGGTTTAGTAAATATTAGCTGTATTAATGATTCACATTCTGAATTCCTAGATCAACTACTAAAAATGTAATGCAAAAGGTATACTAAAAATCCCACAGATAAATTTAAATGCAATACTAAAAATGTTTGATAACTCCAGAAGAAGGAAAAAGAGAAAGAGAAGAACAAAAAAATGCAAGCAACAGTCAAAAAGAAAAAAGATTGACTTGAATCCAAATAATGAAGTAATTTAACTAAATGTAATGTAACTGAGCACTCCTATTAAAAATTAGAGATTGTCAGATAGTAAAAACATAATATTAAACCTTATGTTTTCTATAAAAGAAGTATTTTAAGAGGCAAACTTAAAGAAATAAATAAGAAAATATATATGTGAAAATGGTAAACAGAAAAATTGGCATGACTGTGTCAATCTCAAAAACTTTAAAGGACAATACAGAGATGAAGACATTTTATGATAGAAAAGTCAAATAATTTGTAGAACGTATAAGTTACAAATGTGCACACCCTTAAAAACATAGCTTTAATCTACATGAAGGAACAACTCAACTAAGAGAAAAATAAATATATACAAACTCAACTTCATATTTGGAAGTTTTAACACACTCTGTCAGTAACTGATTGAACAAGTAGTCAAAAAAATCAAACAGCCTCCATTTTCTGATGTGTTGTAACCTCTTTGCCTGTGGTTACGTGTTAGGGTGGCATATATCTTGAGTCACTGCCTTACTAGAGGGTATGACTCAAGTCACCACCCTTACCACACTTATTCAAGTGACACCCTTGTACTCCATGCTCAAAGAAGTGGAGTCTCCTTGAGGATATGGTCTACATCCAATATATACATATCAATACTCTGGCAAAGTTCTCTCTCTTGCTCTGGATCCTGTATCTGGCTTATCATCATCTGACCTCCAGTTCTTGGAACTTGAGCCAGAAGCCTATATATGACCTGATTCAACAGCTCCTGCAGCCTTGTGAGACAGCTGCCTGTTGTTTGACCTGCCACTTTGGGTTTGTCAGCCCCTGCAACCACATGAGTGAGGAGAAGCCTCCAGCTTGACGCCTGACCCATGTATTTGGGACTTGCCAGCCTCCACAACCACATGAGCCATTTCCTTGAAGGTTCGTGAGTTCCGTGAGCCTTTGCAGCAAATTATGGAACCCAAAGATGGGAGGGAGAGTACTGAGGGGAGAAGGAGTATTTGAGATGATGGAGTGGTACAGCAGTTTGGAAAAGTTGGACATTTGGGATATCTTTAACCTCCATCTCATAGAAACCATCTTTGTCCTGATATTATAAAAGAAATTATTCATTTACCTCTAGACCCAGATTTAAAAGGCTCATGTGATTAAATCAGGCCTATATAAATATATCTTTTTCTTAAACAGTGCTGCATAATATAACCTAATCAAGGCAGTAAAATCTATTAGATTTACAATCCCAGGAATTATGTACTCAAAATATACACGGGGGTGAAGACTTTGTGAACTATTTTAGAATCCTGCCCACTACAGGATTGTTTTAAGAATTAAATAAGATAACATGGAAAAATACTTATCTGAATACCCAATCCTTACTAGGGACCTAAGAAATTTTTATTTACTGTTGAGTTTACTGTTGAGTATGGTATTTGTTGGAAGACAGGTGAACTACCAACTAGTCATCTATTAGGTTGAACCATAAGAAACGGACATTTCTGTAGGTCAAAATAGTAAAATATCAATAATTTCATATGGTTTAACATGTGGTTTATATGCTCAATATCATATTTCACAAAACACTGAAGAAACACCTCTACATTACTTTTCAATCATTAATTTATCCACGCTCTTCATTCATTTATTGATTTGTTCTATTAATATTTATTTAATACCTATTTTGTACCAGCCACTAAGAGGAGGAAATTAGAGCACACAAAAAGGAACAAGACACCACCTCTGACCCTCCAAACTTTAGGATCTAAGGCAATCTGATTCCTCATAGATTTTAACAGAGTGGTTGATATTACACAACACTGCTTCTGATAGAGCTAAAAGAAGCAACACATATAGCAATCTCAGGTGTCTAACCTCACATTGTTTATAACTCTAAGACAAAAACAAATGGAGAAGATAAATTTAGAAGAAACTCTGCACTACACAGGCTCTGTGACAAATGGAGTTTACAGTCTTGGCAAGCAGCCCCCAAGGTTCTTCAGCGTTAACTGCCATTCCACTTTGGAAATACCGTTCTTAGTTTCTCAGCAACAGCTCAGATATGGTAAACAATTCTAGCGTCTCCTTTTTTGGTATCCAATAAAATAGCATAAGCATACTCAGAAATCTATTTTTTTCCTGGCTTCGAAGTCTTCTTTCACATGAGCACTTAAGTCATGGCTCTGTGTATCTTAGTGGAGTCTCCCAAGGACAGTTTTCCAAACTTTCCTGAAAACTTAAACATTTCATTTGTAACATGACTCAAAATACTGTCTTTTCCCAATATGTTGCTAATTATCTCATCAGTGAGAATGTGAGCAATTTCTGGTGCAGATACAGTCTCCTTTTACATCTGCCTGCTAAGTGACAACTTAGTTGAATGACAGCATAATCTGAAAAAAGTTCCCAAAACATTCTTATCTTCACTGTGTTGCTACCACTGCAATAATAAAGTATGGGATAGAAGGTATCTAGTCTAACTGCCATGATACTTTGAATTCTTATTGCAATATTCTTAAACAGTTGACAGTCTGTCCTTGAATAGTCCAATTGAGAGGAAATTGATCAGCAAAGAATGAGTTCTCATACTTTTTATTTTTATTTCCCAAGTTAATAAAAATAGTGCATTCCAATTTTTTCATTGCTGAACTTCTGGTCTTTCTTGTTTGTTATGGATTGGCAAAACGAGGCTGCCCCCTAGACACATACCGATTAGATTAAGTTCCTGATTTAATTAACCATGTACACAAATAATTAAGAAGCAAGATGGAGCACTGAACTTAGAAACAGAAGTAACTTATTTTGATGTGACATTTCCTGGGCCTCTGGTTCCCTAACAAGACAGAACCTGATGACACTTTGTATAGAATAGAGCCTGACAAAATGGTCAAATTCCTATAGCTGGGACTTACCTTTGGTGGTAGGCAGAATAATGGCCCTCCAAAGATGTCCATGCCCTAATCCATGGAACCTGTGAATATATTATGTTACATGGCAATGAGTAATTAAGGTTGCAGATAGAATTAAGGTTACTAATAAATTAAGCTTAAGGAGATTATACTGGCTACATTGTACTAGATTATGCTGGGTAGGCCCAATGTAATCACAAGAGTCCTTTGAAGTAGAAAAGAGAGGCAGAAGAGGAGGACAGAGTGATGTGATATGAGAGGAACTCAACTAACCTTTGCCACCTTTGAAGTTAAAGGAAGTGGGCTATGAGCTAAGGAATGTGGACAGCTTCTAGAACCTAGAAAAATCAAGGAAACAAATTCTCCCCTAGCCCTTTAGCAAGGAATGCAGCCCTGCAACACTTTTGTTTTAGCTTAATGATTGGTTTTAACAGTGACTTGGTTTTAACTCATGTTGGACCTCTGACCTACAGAGCTGTAAGATAAAAAATTTATTGTATTAAGCTACCAGGTTTCTGCTAATTTATTAGAAAACTAATACACCTTCTGCCTTAGGTTGGTTGCCTAGATGCAGGCCCTGAAATAAGGATTCTTACGGAAGTATTTTTATTAGGAAGTGTTCTCAGGAAAAACTGGCAGGTGAGTGGGGAAGGGGGATCTGGCAGGAAAGTAGGCCAATAAATTGTGTTATATTAAGCCAAGTCCCATGGAAGGCTTTAATTCAATTCCATATGGAGACTCAGGAGATGGTATGAGTTACATCTCAAAGTTGTCGTAATCAAATGGGAAGAGAAATAAGCTATTCATTCCTCTCTGACTAGACGTTGCTTGCACATTGCCCTTGGTGGTGAGGGTTGGAGGAATAAATTTGCAGGTAGTTTTGAGTCTCCATGCAGGCAAGGCAAGTAGGATATGGGTTAAAGTACAACCCTGTACCACGAGACACAGGGCCTGGCTGTTGGAAACAAAAGCCAAATGGCCACTTGTGTATACAGAAATGATTTTTAAAAAATATCCAAAGGGAGATGGTTTGAGCCCTAGCAGTGTCTGCCACAGCTCCCCATGCCAGAGATTATTTTCTAATAATCTGTTTTCATTTAAGTGAATCTCAACACACATTAGTAAGTTCCCTAGTTTTGTACAAAACTCAGCATCTGTAAGAACACGTATCATCCAGGGAAAGAAAGCCTAGTCAGTGCCCAAATGTTCCTCAAAAGTATCTTTGCCTTCTCTGAGACTTGCATAATTCTAATAATCATCAATTGTTTGAGTACATCCTGTGTTCCAGAAACAATCACTGAGGGTTCTAGGAAATAAAAAAAAAAAACTTCTCAAATTTCAGTGGAAATTATGATAGTTATAAAAATAGAAAAGTACATGGATTGCCATACTGGATGAGAACAATCCAGTTTTATATTCTGTCTGTCATTGCCACCCTGAAATCATGATATTGTATGCTATGGATTGAATTGTGTTCCCCAAAAATGTATGTCAACTTCGCTAGGCCATGATTCCAGTGTTGTGTAATTGTCTGTCATTTTGTTATCTAATGTAATTTTCCTATGTGTTGTAAATCCTACCTTTAAGATGTTGCAGTGCAATTCATTGCTTTTGTGTGGCCTTTCTATCCATGGTCTTGTGACTCCCACCCAGGTGACTGGGCAGGACAGTGTAATAAGGTAATTGTGGCCCAACAAGGGGATTGGTCAGTTTTGTCTTAAAAGACAGCCAATTTCAGAGCAGAGAATTGGCTACCACCACCAAGGAAAAACAGCCAGGAGTGGAGAGCATGTCCCTTGGACCCGGGATCCCTGCATTGAGAAGCTCTGGGAAAAAGGAGCAGAGAGAGAGCGCAGGCTGCAACCCTGAAGACGGTGAGAAGTGGTGGCAGCAGAGACCTGGCAGCAGAAGACAGGGTGGAGGGCTTCTTTCATGGAGAGAGAAAGCTGAGTGCCTTTGGGGAGAAGCCTAGGGCTAGGGAGAGGCATGTCCTGATGAAAGAATTGTTCCTGAGTGTTCCTGTGCCTGAATTTTAACTGTTACTTCCCTAAGAGATCCCATAACCACGAGTATGGTCTGTGAGTTCTGTTTGGCCATTGCGATGAATTATCAAACCCAGCAGAGAAGTACAGAGTGCTGTGTGAGGGACGGTTGGTGTCAGAATTAGTAAAGACGGCAGACAGAGGAGGCTTGTCTGGCCTCCACCTCATGGGACTCAGCCTTGTGCTATTGATCTTGATTCTCCTTCTCTCTTGTAGGGTTGGAGAAGATCAGACACTACCCCCAAGCCATTTTTACAGATGTTAATGAGGCAGGTTTAGAGGCAAGGCTCAATCTAAAAGATTAGGTTGTATCTGGAGACTCAATCTAAAAGATTAGGTTGTATCTTGAGTGGATCTCTTTTGAGATATAAAGAGAGAAGCCAGCAGAGAGACAGGGGGATCGCATACCACCAAGAATGAAGAACCAGGAGAGGAGTGCACCCTTTGGCCCTGGGGTCCCTGCCCTGAGAATCTCATAAACCAGGCAAAGACTGATGACAAGGACCTTTCCCTGAGCCAACAAAGAGAGAAAGCCTTCCCCTGGTGCTGGCACCCTGAATTTGAACTTTCAGCCTCCTAGCCTGTGAGAGAAAAAATTTCTCTATGTTAAAGCCATCCACTTGTGCTGTTTCTGTTATAGCAGCACTAAATAACTAAGATATTACATAACTCCAAAATTTTACGAATATACCCTGAGGATCCCTGACTTCTTTACATTAACCGTTTATGAATCTATCAATCATAGTAGGAGAATAAGCTGCATTACTTTTCTTTGTCACAAGTTATCTTTAATAGACATCATCTTTAACATTATGTGTTCAGAACTGATTGATCCCCCTTATACATCAACTCTTTTCTCCAACATGACTTCCTCTGTTAATGGTATCACTATTATATTTAGTGATATAAACATATCAGGTTATATTTATCAGACTTTGACTTCTTTGCCTTGAACAAGAGTCAGTTTTGTCATTAAGTCCTGAAATATCTCTGCTATTTTTTCCCTGCATCCACAACTGCTGACCAAGTCCAAACTCAATATTTACTTTTGTTGCTATCACAGACTACTATACTGAGTCCAGTCATCCTGCTATTAGGAAAACCAAAAACATCATTTTCTTTTCGATGACGCATCCTTTCTCAAGAATCTGCAATGAATCATTTTTCACAGTACCAGGAAATGTGCCTGTAACATTGTCTAACACTTTCTGTATGTGGGCTCATAGCCCTCACCTATCTCTTATTAGTGATCCTTACACTATTTCACATCACCCTGTTTGTCTCCTTTATATTCTTTCCACGATTTGAAATTACCCTTTTGTTTGTTTTCCGATTTATTTTCCATTTCCCCAGCTAAACTATAAGCTCTCCGAGGACAAGAAATATATTTTATCACTGTACATTTTATACCTACAATAGGCTACTCTAGGTACCAGGCAAATAGAAGATGCTCAAAAATATCTGTTAATGGAAGAAAGGAAGTAAGGACTGATTGTAGGATAGGAAGAAGGAAAGAAATTATTCTCCTACATCTCTTCACTGACAATACCACCCACTTCCTTCTTTCTCCACCCCCACCTCATATACATGAAGAGTCCCTGGGTATTAGGCACTTGATGACTAGCCATAAGGTTGGCAGTTAAACCCATCTGACCTGGCAACCTGCTTCCGAAAAGTCATAACCTTGAAAACCATACGAAGCAGTTCTACTCTGCACACATGGGGTCGCCATGAGTAGGAATCAACTTGATGTCAACTAGCAACAACAGTATACATCTAGCCTCAAATGCCTCTCTGTTTTCTCTCCAAATCAGATCAAATCATAAGATACGTCCTATCTCATCTCAGCTTTTCCTAAATTTTACACCCGTGCACCATCCAAGTAAAGACTTCTCATTTCTTAACGTCTGTTGCAGTTTCTATCTGTATCATTTTGAGCACTTGGTTACATATTTTCTTATGTTGCCATCTAATTGTTTCAGCATTTGGTATTGTTTCTGCAAATAGATTATATCCTCCTGTGTTTGTCATCTGCCTGTTTGCGCTCAGATCCATTCTCTACTCTTTCCTTCCCTCTGTTCTATACTATGTCAGTCTGCATTTCCTAGGCTCCCCTACGCTCTGGCTTCCTAGGAACTTTAGCCTATGGGAGACTTTCAAGGAAAATTAGGAGGGAGGAGTAGGGAAATCGGGACATATCTGCTTCCGGTGGTTATTCCTGCAGTGCTACTCTCTTTGATCCACACCCCCAGCTCCTGCCGGGTAGCCTCTGCCATGGCTCTAGCTCTCACCACATGCCTCATTCTCAGTTATGTTACTTCTTCCCATTCTTTCCGTAGCCATAGGAAAGTTAAAGACTCCCTGCTGTGGCTAATACCTGGGTTGTCTCAATCTAACCCTGACTTCTTAGTTCCTGGATGAACAACTCCTTTTACTGAATTTCTTCTGTTTGTAAGACTTTAAATGGCTTTTTTTTTTTTTTTTTTTCTTTTCCTGGAAGGACACTGACTAATATGTCTTCTTAAAGCAAGAGCATTATTTTGAACTTTTCTTGTGTCCTTCCACAGCTGGTCATATAACAGTTGCTTATGTGTGGGGTGTTTTTTTATGTATGTTGACAGGTTTTTTTTGAGAGCTCTCCATGCTTCTATCAGAAACAATCATCTGGAAAACACTTCCATGTTCTCTATAAACAAGGTCCAAACAATACACCCATACCTGTTGCCACTGAGTGATTCCGACCCACAGCGACCCTATAGTAGAAAGTAGAACTGTCCCATAAGGTTTCCAAAGAGGAGCTGGTGAATTAAACTCTCAGTCTTTTGGTTAGCAGCCGAGCTCTTAACCACTGTGCCACGAGGACTCTGTTTCAAACAGCATAGTTCCCAAAAACATCTCATTGGAGAAATACAGTTTAGTTTTCTGTAAAGTTTACCCAAACTGGCTAGATTTTATCTGAGATAAAGGTCCTCAAACTTTGAGGTGATTTTGAATAATCCACAAGCATCGAGGAAAATAAAGGTGTGTCATCTGCATTTAACATTACACCATAAATAAGCCTCTGTTTCCCTCCTTATGTCGTGTCCTGAGTCACACCCTCAGCATCTGTAGGAAAACTGTTAGCTAACACTGAAGATATGAGTTACAGTTAAATTGTCACTAAAGTCAGTCTCTGCTTTCAATTTTTTTTTTACAAGCATGATCTACCACTTAAGAGGAAAGATTCATTTAAATTATTTTACCCTTTTCACAAAGAAATGAAATAATTTCAAAGCTATAGCAGCACAAACCACCAGGGCTCCATAGCAGCACATGCACCTTTAAATAAATCTGTCTCTCTCTCACTTTAATAACTTGGACTCACTACTGACTGAGTCATGCTGTCATACTTTCCACTGTCTTCTAGTTTTTCCAACTGGCAGTATAGATTACCTGAGTCTAAAACAGAGCTGTAAAATCTCAGCAAAAAGAGAAACAGAGCTCCAGAAGAACAGGGAAGAGGAGTAATCCCGGGTCTGCTCTGGACTGGAAGTGTGTACTGTTGTTAGCTGCCATGGTGACCCCATGCACAACAGGATCAGACAGTTGTGATTCAAAGGGTTTTCACTGGCTGATTTTTGGAAGTAGGTCACCAGGCCTTTCCTCCTAGTCCATCTTAGTCTGAAAGCTCTGCTGAAACTTGCTCAGCAACACGCAAGTTTCTACTGACAGGTGGTAGCTTGCACATGAGGCACATTGGCCAGGTCTCCCGAATGGAAGGCAAGAATTCTACCACTGAGAAAATGATTTCATGACACACATTGATCAGCATTTTTGTCAATTGATTGTGTTGTTTTTTGGCTCTTTGAAGACTGGTCTACTATATTATTAATTTTCTTTAGTATTTATTGTGTAAATAGCTCCCCCCCCCCAGTAATATGGGATACCTTTCCATCTTTTAAATTATTGTTACTTGAAGTCCCAGTGGTGCAGTGTTAACAGCTTGGCTTCTAGCCAAAAGGTCCATAATTTGAATCCACCAGCCACTCCTTGGGAATTCTATGAGGCAGTTCTACTCTGTCATATAGGGTGGCTATGAGTCGGAATTGCCTCAACAGCAATAGATTTGCTTTTTTTTTTTTTTTTAAATGTTAATGAGTCCTCACACTTGTGCAACACTGAGATGTAAAAATACTCACCCTTGCATTCTCGGGCACAGGGAGAGTTTAGAATCCTATTTTAGGATTCTACTTCCCATGTGTAATTCAAGAATTAACTTCTGCCAACTCAGATTCCATTTCCTAATCTGTTTAAAGGGAAACAGTTTTTACTGTAAAGCATTTCAAAGTCTTAAAACTGAATATTGCCCAAGTGTTATATGATTAAAATAAAACTTCTTATGTATATGAAAAAAAAAAATTCTACCACTGAACCACCCATGCCTCTACTAGAAGTGTAAAAAAAAAAAAATGTAGTCTTAAGTAAATCAGATAATGGTCAGTTTCTTTCACTTTTCCTGTCTTCAGTATTCAGGGCTAGATTGAATGCTATATTAAGACACTTTGACTGAAAAAATAAATAAACACAAACAAACAAAAGCAGTACTGGTTTTCTGATACTAATAAAAGAGCAGTCACAAAATCCTTTGTGAATTGAAGAAATTTAGAGGGAGAAATAAATAATAGGAGACTCCAAAAATATGTTTGTAATTTTTGAACCAGTTATTTTATAGATAACTGAATATTGCAATTGAAAGCTGTACAATCTCTTTCCTAATTAAAAACAAAAAACATAAACACACACATGTACTGAGAAAATTGTGTATACGTACAATTTCTTGGAGTTGATGGACCTGAAGTCTATTCATGCAAACCCTGGCCTACAACATCCCATCATTTTAAAAGTAAGAAAATTGATACTCAAAGAATATAAATGACTAGTTTAAAATGCCAAGTATTTATGATAGAGACTGCACTAAAACACACATCTAAGTGAATTACTTTTTCTACTTCACATTGCCTCTTATATGGCTAGGAAATTATTGGTAGAGGAAAAGGTACTTTTAGAAGTTTCTTTAAAAAGAAGGAATAAGAACTATTTGAATCAAGTCGTTAAATGCCCAAGAATCAGAATGAAAAAAAAAATATGAAAGACTTGAAGCTGATTTGGGAAAAGCTAATAGAGTGCACTGGCTAATCTCTTCTTAAGAATGGTGTAGCTCAGAGAGGTATTGATCAAAAGAACAGATTAGGGGAAAAAATTTTCAAAATAAGTTTTCCATTTAAATAGATTGAATATCGTGGTGGGATTCCACAACACTACTTCTTTAATTCCTCTTTCCTTACTTACTGCAACTTCTGACTCCCTCATTTAAACTGCCCCAGTGAATGAGTGGAGGGGCCTCCATGTTGACTGCAGACTTATGCTTTTTGTCCTTCTCCCCCTCTTCTTTCCTCCCAATCCTGCATCACAAAAACATGCCAGAGCAGCAAGTAGCTTGGAAGTCAGGCAACTGGGAGAAACAGACCATGTAAAGCCAGTATTATATATTTTTCTCATCCACTAGAGAACACAGGAAACTGTAGAGTAGGAAAAAGCAAAAAGAGAATGAGGAATAAGTTCGGAGAAAGGATGTGAAGGAAACATGACTTTCTATAGCTAATAAAAAATCCCTATATATTGTAACTATGAAAAACCTCAGGGACTAAACCACCTGTGTCAGGAAACAGAAAAAGAATGGAAGGAGATATTAGTACTAAAATAGAAAATAAAACTTCTGTTTTCTAAGAAATTTACCTATATTGTCTTTTTTTTCTCTTTTTTATTAATAGGTTTATTGAAATATAATTCACATACTGTATAACTTGCCCATTTAAAGTGTACAATTCAGTGATTCGTAAATATACTGACACCTGCAAACACAACCAAAGCGAATTTTAAAACATTTTCATCACTTGGAAAAAAAAAAAATATATATATATATAGCTATCACCCTCCTCTTCTCCCAAAACCCCTAGCCCTAGATGATTGCTAATCTACTTTCTATAGACTCAGGACACTTCGTGTAAATGAAATAAATGAAATAATATAATGTGTCATCTTTTTAACTTTTATCACTTAGCATAATATCCCAAGGTTCATTAATGTTGTAGATATATCAGTACTTCATTTCTTTTTACTCCTGGATAATCATCCATTGCATACACACACACACATATACGTATTGTTGTTGTATTAGGTGCCGTCGAGTGTGTTCTGACTAATAGTGACCCTATGTACAACAGAACAAAACACTGGTCCTGAGCCATTCTCACAATTGTTGCTACGCTTGAGCCCATTGTTGCAGCCACTGTGTGTTAATTTGTCTTGTTGATGATCTTCCTGTTTTTTGCTCACCCTCTACTTTACATTTTTTTTCTACTTTACCAAGCATGATTTCCTTCTCCAGGGACTGATCCCTCTTGATAACGTGTCCAAACTTTGTGAGGCATAGTCTCGTCATTCTTGCTTTTAAGGAGCATTCTGGTTGCACTTCTTCCAAGACAGATTTGTTCATTCTTTTGGCAGTCCATGGTCTATTCAATATTCTTCACCAAAACCACAATTCAAAGCCATCAATACTTTTTCGGTCTTCCTTATTCATTGGTCAGCTTTCAAATGCATATGAGGCGATCGAAAACACCATGGCTTGGGTCAGGTGCGCTTCAGTCCTCAAGATGACATCTTTGCTTTTCAACATCTTTTGCAGCCAATTTGCCCAGTGCAATGCATCTTTTGATTTCTTGACTGCTGATTCCATGGGTGTTGATTGTGGATCCCAGGAAAATGAAATCCTTGACAACTTCAATCTTTTCTCCATTTATCATGATGTTGCTTATTGATCCAGTTGTGAGGATTTTTGTTTTCGTTACGTTGAGGTGAAATCCATACCGAAGGCTGTGGTCTTTGGTCTTCATCAGTTAAAAAAAAAAAAAAAAAGTGCTTTAAATCCTCTTCGCTTTCAGCAAGCAAGGCTGTGTCACCTGCGTAACGCAGGTTGTTAATAAGCCTTCCTTCAATCCTGATGCCCCATTCTTCTTCAAATAGTCCAGCTTCTCAGATTATTTGCTCAGCATACAGGTTGAATACCCAAAACCAAACCAAACCCTCTGCCGTCGAGTCGATTCTGACTCATAGCAGCCCTATAAGACAAAGTAGAACTGCCCTGTAGAGTTTCCAAGGAGCACCTGGTGAATTCGAACTGCCAACCTCTTGGTTAACAGCCGTAGCACTTAACCACTATGCCACCAGGGTTTCCATATTGAATAAAAAAAAATAGGTATGGTGAAATAATACAACTCTGACTCACACCTTTCCTGACTTTAAAACATGCAGTATCCCCTTGTTCTGTTCAAATGACTGCCTCTTGATCCATGTACAGATTCCTCATGAGCAGAATTAAGTGTTCTGGAATTCTCATTCGCCTCAATGTTATCTATAATTCGTTCTGATCCACACAGTCGAATGCCTTAGCATAGTCAATAAAACACAGATAAACATCTTTCTGGGATTCTTTGCTTTCAGCCAGGCTCCATCTGACATCAGCAATGATATCCCCGGTTCCACATCCTCTTCTATGTCTGGCTTGAATTTCTGGCAGTTCCCTGTCAATATACTGCTGTATCCACTTTTAAATGATCTTCAGCAAAATTTTGCTGGCATGTGATATTAATGATACTGTCTGATAATTTCCACATTCCATTGAATCACCTTTCTTGGGAATAGGCATAAATATGGATCTCTTCCAGTTGGTTGGCCAGGTAACTGTCTTCCAAGTCTCTTGGTACAGATGATTAGCACTTCCACCACTGCATCTGTTTGTTGAAACATTTCAATTGGTATTCCATCAATTCCCAGAACCTTGTTTTTTGCCAATGCCTTCAGTGCAGCTTGGACTTCTTCCTTCAGTACCATTGATTCCTGATCATGTGCTACCTCCTGAAATGGTTGAACGGCAACCAATTCCTTTTGGTATAGTGACTCTGTGTATTCCTTCCATCTTCTTTTGATGCTTTCTTCATCCTTTAATATTTTCCCTGTAGAATCCTTCAGTATTGAAACTTGAGGCTTGATTTTTTTCTTCAGTTCTTTTAGCTTAAGAAATGCTGCACGTGTTCTTCCCTTTTGGTTTTCTTTCTCCGGGTGTTTGCACGTCATCGTAATACTTTACTTTGTCTTCTCTAGCCACCCTTTGAAATCTTCTGTTCAGCTCTTTTACTTTATCATTTTTTTCCTTTGCTTTAGCTACTAGATATTCAAGTGGAAGTTTCAGAGTCTTCTTTCTCTCCTGTGTTTTTAATGACCTTTTGCTTTCTTCATGCATGATGTTGATGTCTTAAAATTGAATATTGCCCAAGTGTTATATGACTAAAATAAAACTTCTTATATAAATGAGAAAAAGTTCTACCCCTGAACCACCAATGAATGCCTCCACTAGAAGTGTAGTCTTAAGTGACTTTTGGACTTACCTATCCTAGTGAGTATGAAGTGATATCTCATTGTGATTTTTGACTTGCTGTTAAGCATTTTTTATGTTTGGATTATATGTGTTTAATTTATTATATGTGTATCATATGTTTTTTTAAAGAAATATCTACTCAGAATTTTTACCTACTTTTTAATTGAGCTTTTTGTATTTTTATTATTAAATTGTAAGAGTTCTTTATATACCAAAACTGTTTATTATAAGTATATCATATGTATAACAGTTGTGTATCTTCTTTGGACAAATTATTGTCCTTGAGAACTCCAATATTTTCTCTGTTTATTACGATGTTGTTTATTGGTACAGTTGTAAGGATTTTTGTTTTCTTTACGTTGAGGTGCAACCCATACTGAAGGCTGTAGTGTTTGCTCTTCATCAATAAGTGCTTTAAAACCTCTTCACTTTCAACAAGCAAGGTTGTGTCATCCACATATTGCAGGCTGTTAATGAGTCTTCCTTCAATCCTGATTCCCTGTTCTTCTTCATATAGTCCAGCTTCTCAGATTATTTGCTCAGCATACACATCGAGTAAGTATGGTGAAAGGATACAACTCTGATGCACACCTTTCCTGACTTTAAACTATGCAGTATTCCCTTGTTCTGTACAAATGACTGCCTCTTCGTCTAGGTACAGATTCTGCTCAAGCACAATTAAGTGTTCTGGGATTCCCATTCTTCACAACGTTGTCCATAATTTGTTATGAGCCACGCAATCAAATGCCTATGCACAGTCAAACACAGGTAAGCATCTTTCTGGTATTCTCTGCTTTCAGTCATGATCCATCTGACACCAACAATGATATCCCTTGTTCCATGTCCTCTTCTGAATCTGGCTTGAATTTCTGGTATTTCCCTGTTGATATAGTACTGCAATCGCTTTTGAATGATTTTCACCATAATTTTACTTCTGTGTTATATTAATGATATCGTTTGATAATTTTCTGCATTCTGTTGAATCATCTTTCTTTGGAATGGACAAAAATATGGATCTCCTCCAGTCAGCCGGCCAGGCGGCTGTCTTCCAAATTTTTTGGCACAGATGATTGAGCACTTCCAGGGCTGCATCCATTTGTTCAAGCATCTCAATTGGTGTTCCATCAATTCCTGAAGCCTTGTTTTTCGCTATTCCTCTCAGTGCAGTTTGAACTTCTTTCAGACCATTGTTTCTTGATTATATGCTACCTCCTGAAATGGCTGAATGTCAATCAATTCTTTTTGGTACAGTGACTCTGTAGGTAAAGATAAATCAAGTCTAAGAGCAATTAAATCATTAAGACCATTCATATGTTTTAAATCAACCAGACATTTCAAGACAGTGATGAGCACAAAAGTAAACAAGCAACCAACATGTGAGGGCTATATACTTGCTTAAACCTTGGCTGCTTTTTATTATCTACCAATTATTGCACAAATTTTTATTAAATTAGATAGCAGAATTAAACAATGATTATTTTATTTAACATGTAATATATTATAACTTATGTAGTCTGTGTAGTCTATGTAATTATGAAATAATACTTTTTTTATATAAATTATTTCATGTATAAAAATACTCTATATGTGTAACTATAATCAATATTACAAAGTAACTTTTAGGCTAAGACTGTTTAATTTATTTTGAGTAATATTTTTTAAACTATAGAAGTGATTTTTTAAATTACTTCTATGAAACCAGATATCTTTATATAGATAGGACCCACCCATTTGACGCCTTACAGTAAATAACATCCTACAATCTGACAAAAGTTACCAAAATTGCAGGCATAATACCTCAGTACAGTGTTTGTCCAAAGATGATACTTAGACCATCTACAAAATATATTTCAAGAGCCTGCCTTAAAAATCCGTATCTCCAGGCTCCATCCCACAGCCATCCAATCAGAATCTGTGGCAGTGTGGCCCAGAAAACTAGTTTTTATCATACATTCCCCAGATGATTCTTAAAAAAAACCAACCCACTGCCTTATGCACACTAATATTTGAGAACCATGGGTCAAACAAATCAAATTCTAGTACATGTGCTCTAAACATCCAACCTGTTTCAAAAACAGTGAATATGATAGAGGGATAAAGTAAGGAGCTCTGACGAAGGCACTAGACCATAGAGGTGAAGAGATATCAGGGATGAAAATTTTCTTTGCCAGTGCTTTGAGTTAGTATTTTAAAAGCTGTACGCATAAAACAGAATAAAAAGGGAAAATGTTTTTAATTGGTATAAACAAATCACAGCTATATACACAATCATAGCAAGCCAAACATATATAGAGAGAGAGAGACTTGTGTGTGAATGGGCATAATTATAGTCCCTCAATCAGTCTTGGCATAGTATACAGTAGTTTAAGTTTAATATTTCTGTTTTGACAGCAAACCTATAAAGGAGATAAAAAGCAAAGAAGATGGTTTCTTCTTTTTTATGTTGGGTTAAACGGGTTATGGCATATTGAAGAACTAGAATTTCATCAAAGGTCGTTTAAAGCAAAGCACTATCATCATCCACTTTTTGCAGACACTAATTATATTTTTGTGAATGCTTTCCAGTATTTCAAAATGAAATTGCTCTTCATTTTTACACCAAAACATCTTTATAAAAGTTGTTACAGATTATTCCTAATACCTTTTTCTCAGCCATTTGGTGTCATTGCTATTCAGGCAACAATGTTCATATGGTAATAGTTAAATTTGTTTTTTCACTAGGACCCTCTCAGCCAGATTTTTAATTTCCAGCCTACATGCTAAATCTAGAAAGTGTTTTAATTATTTTATTTGAAAATGGGTATTTCTAATTCAATCAATGTCACATATGTTGCCACTTTGTTGACTACTTAAAGTTTCTTCTGATCTACTTTCTCAGGGTACAGCAGTCAGGCAGACCTGGACTTAAATCCCAACTCTGCCTCTTCCTAGCTGCATGATATTGGGAGTGTTAACTCCTGTGAACCTCACTTTCATCATCTGTAAAACGATAATAATACTTACTTTGAAGTGTTGTCAGAATCGAATAAGTTGATTGAGATAATGCATGGAGCAGAGTACTTGACAATAGTAATTGGTTCCATTAGCTATTGCTTCCTAACAAATCACCCTAAAACTATGAGAAAAAACATTTTACTTTGCTCCTCATTTTATAAGTTAGGAATTTCTGAAGAGCTGGGCTGGGCAGTTCACTCTAAGATTCTCTCATATGGTTGCATTCAGATGTTGTCTGGGGCCATGGTTATCTGCAGGCTCAAATGGTATAGATGTCCAAGATGGCTCACTCACATGCTGGCACTTGATATTGGCTGTCAGCAAGCAGCCAACTATTGACTAGGCTGTCTTCTTGTGTACTTTCCAGGGTGGTGGTCTTGGAATAATCAGTCTTGTTACATGGTGCCTGACTTCATCCAGAGTGAGTTTCCCAAGAGAACCAAGTGGAAGCTTCATGGTTTTTTTTTGACCTTGCCTTGAAGTCATACAGTTCACGTCCACTACATTGTATTGATTACAAGGAAATCATCCAGCCCAGATTGAAAAGGTAAGAATTTTAGACTTCGAAGGTAAAAACTTCCTTGAGAGGAAGAAGGCCAAATAATTTCTTTTAAAACCTACGTAATCTGACAGATTTGAGATCTCCCACAGAGAGTCCAATGTAAGAAAATGCAGTATGTTTTTAAATCATAATTAAGCAAGTCTGGTATACTTATGGTATGGAAGTATGGAAACTTGAGAGAAAATTAATCTAAATTATAGTGTGGATGATACAGATATTAGGTGGTTTTACTCATAGCTGTTAAATATTAAAATAGATTATAAAAAGATTAGTATATTTTTCAGAAAGTAATTTTTTTTAAGCTATGGATTGAATTATAGGCAAAGGTATCAACTAGAAGATGTTTTAAGATCTTTAACGCTAGCAGTCTTAAGGTTCTATCAATCTACATTCTGAAAAAAAATGATAAAGAAACCTCAATTATAACTATACTCACATATTGGATTCCAAAGGAAAAAACTGAATTTACTTTGGAATATTCCTATCATAAATAATACATGTTCTTTTTGCTCTATTATTTTGTTGTGCTATTACCATGAAATATTTTTGTTTAGAAGAGTGAGTTCTTAGGTTAACTTCCAACTTTGATTTTTGCCCTACTGTTCTAATACCCTAGAATTAGAGCTTATAGACTGTTAACTCTTATATAAAAACTACACATATTTAAATTTATTGTATCAGATACCTCTTGTGAGCACTTCAGATCTTTTCAGCCCTATCTTTTACTCCAACCCGACACTGCCTTATCTGGGACCTGCACCATGAACACCCTTGGGTGTCTGCTAACACCAGTACATAGTACCTTAGAAGTTAATTACCACGGGGCTCTCACTTGACTAGTTTGGGTCAGGAGTTGGTGGATAAATGCTTCTCTTTTTCATCCCCTGGGTGAAAAGTTCAGAGACACATTTCATAAAGCTCACCAAATGGATTAAGTACCAGTCACTTATAGGGATGGCCAACTCAGTAACACATCCTTGTAATGACTTCCCTTTCACAACCTGACACTTCAATCCTGTCTCTAGGATTCCCTCTTGAATAAACAAACCCCTTTATTTCAAGTCCTGCTTTCTGAGGAACCAGGCCAAGAAAGTTGTTATCAGAATTAGTCCACAGGATGGGATTTTGGAGCTGGTCATTCAATGGCCAGGCAGTAAAATGATCCCATTACAGGTGGTAAGAGAGGTGATAATAATCCCTGACAGGCAGTAACCTCATATTCCTGAAACTTTTATTGGCATAGACAAGATGCAAGTGGAAGAAGCAGCACTGGAATTTATGGAAGCTGTGGCTTATGAGCAATGTAAGACAATAGTAATTATGGGGACTGTGAATTTGACTAGCTTTAATTAACTGCTGTCGAAGCCTTGATAAAAGAAAATAAGCTCAAGTCAGTAAACTATCAATTCAAGGAGACCTTATCCTATAGTCCCAACAGAAACTCTGCTGATAATTACAACAAGTTCTAATTACAGACGAGAATGAATGCATAGCCTTAACAGGTATTCAGTACTAAAGTCAAGATCATGATAAGAAAGCATTTGAACCCTGATACTTGAAACACAGATATTTGTGTGTAGGGGTCTGAGAATCCATTGGTAATGAGGCTCAAAGCAGCTTGTCTTTACATGAGAAGACATCCAGGACATATTTGCTGTCTTGTCTCAGAGCTGGGTTAGACTTTTTGTTCTTTGTAACAATTTAGTAGTGTCTTTGATTGTGTTGACTTTCTTCAGAGTATCATGCTTGTTCACTGTACCGATGACATCATGCTAACTGAACCTGGTGAATAGGAAGTGGCAAGTATTTAAATGTTATAATAAAAACGTTGCCTGCCAGAGATAAACTAGAAGGATTCAGGAGTGTGTCACATTAGTGAAGATTTTAGGCGTCCAATGTACTGCACATGCTGAGACAAAAATCAAGTTTTTCCACGTTTGTATCAAGCCCTGATGGTATAGTCCTTAAGCACTTGGCTACTTACCAAAATGTTGGTGGCTTTAATGAATGCAGAGAATCCATGGCAAAAAGACCTGGTGATCTGCTTCTATAAAGACTACAGCCAAGAAAAAACTGTGGGCAGTTCTACTCTGTCACATGGGGTCACTATCGGTCAGAATCAACTCAATAGCACCCAACAACAACAAATTAACACCATAAAAGCCTTAGCGATCTTACACTAAGAGAGGGGCATGACAATTGGTGGGCTTATTCAATTTTGTAGGAAACACATCCATCTCAGAGATACTCTTCTGGGAGAGTTATTGCATGACTTAGAAGTGTGCAACTTTTGAGTGGAGTAAAGAACAAAAGAGGGTTCTGCATGAGGTACAGGCTGCTGTGCAAGTTGTCTTACCACTCGGGCCTTATGATCCAAAAGATCTGACAGTCTAACAGACATCCATAGTGAAAAGGAAGACGTGCTGAATCTCTAGCAAGCATCAGTAAGAAAATCACAATGAGAATTATTAGAGATCTAATTCAAGAGCTGGTCTTCCAAAGCAAAGAATTCCTCTCCATTTGAAAATCAACCTCTGAAAAACAAATGAACACTAACAGAGACTAAACTTCACCTGGGACACCAGAAGACTATGGAGCCAGAGTTACCTATCATGAGTTGAGTATTATAAGATCCTCCAACCCATAATGTCCAGTGGACACAACAGTAATTCTGTGTATATATAAGGGTAATGTTTTTTGGCGTTCAGACTGAAGTAGGTTCATACAGAATAAGTAAATTACATGAACAGACTCCCACGGAAACCACCTTTATTGCACCAACACCTCTCCCTCAAATCACACCTTCTAGAGGTTGCCTTCTCTGGCATATGCTGACATGAGACACTCAGATCTCCCTGCTGGAATAAAGGACCCATTAACCCCATCTGATGGGACTGTCATCAATAGCCAACTATCAAGAAGGCAGCTTTTTGGGGGATGGTCTCAGCTGAAAAAACCTTCCTCACTCAAGTTCACTACTCTTCCTGGGCAGCCCATATTCTGTGAATGATTGACACAATCAAGGACCTTCTGGACTATATTGTTACACAAAGCAGGAAAACATGTTAACATAAGGTTCTAGCCGGAAATGACTTGTCTGTCAGTTTACTGTACTGTGGTGGCTTCCATGTCTGCTCCGATGCTGGAAACTATGCCACCAGTATTTCAAATACAAGCAAAGTCATGCATGGCAAACAGGTTTCAGCAGAGCTTCCAGATGGAAACAGACAAGGAAGAAGGACCTGGTAATCTCTTTGGAAAAAAAAAATGGCCAGTGAAAACTTTAGGGTAGTCTGATATGCTGGAATATGAGCCCTTCAGTATGGAAGGCACTCAAAATTCTACTGGCAAGAGCTGTCTTCTCAAAGTGGAGTCAGTCTTGATGATGTGGATGGAGAAAAGCTTTTGGAACCTTCTTTTCCTGATATGGCAAGACTCAAAATGAGAGAAACAGATGCAAACATCCATTAGTAATTGGAAGGTGAAATGTATGAAGCAAGAGAAATTACAAGTCATCAAAAATAACATAGAGAGGTGGGGCCAAGATGGCAGAATAGCCAGATGCTTCCGGTGATCCCTTTTTACAACAAAGACCCGAAAAATCAAGTGAAACAATTATATCTATGACAAACTAGGAGCCGTGAACATCAAAGGCAAAGTTAGAAAATGGACTAAGTAGCAGGGGGAGAGTGAGACAGTCCAGAAGCAGAGAGGAGTTGCCAGACCTGAATCACTGAGATCCCTCTGTCACCATTCCCAGAAACAGCTGCAGCGGGCAGGTGGTAGTGTTCAGCTGCAGTTTTCTCAGGAAGAAGCAGCCAGCAACATAGCCTACTCACACCTCTGGAATCAGAGAAGAATGGCGTTCTTGGCAAAAGGTAAGTACTTGCATATATTTTACCACGCCCCGCCACCCCCAAGCCAGCTTCAGTGGCTCTTCATTTCCCTGGGCCTGAGATAGGCCCTGTTGAGTGCCAAGAGCCATCTTGCCGGCCTTGGAGAAGGAATAAATTCACAACTGGGGGAAAAGATAATTTGCCAGATCCACTAACTTGGGGAGCTCAGGACAGAAGCAGTTCCTGTCCAGGCATAAATGATCCATAGACTTAGAATAACTTTCCACCCTGCATGGACCTGTGTGGGCCTATTCTAGGAGAATAGGCCCTTGATGGCAGACTGCGACTGTTTAAGCTATGCTGTAGAGATGGGTGTGTGATATTTGACACAGCTTTGCCTATTAAATAGGGTCCTCACCTACCCACTTCAGGGGCCTAAGGACTGGTGGCTCCTCTCAGGTCATGCAGCCCCCGCGACAGGGGTCCAAGGATAGCTGGTGCCTCCCAGTCCTTACAACCAAAATCATTGGGTGCCCATGGTCTGTCTGCAGAACACAGCCGCCTGCACACTCTGGGAAAGATGCACGTGCTTTACTCAGAGAGACTTGGGGGACGGTTCTCAGACCCTGCCTTGTTCAGAGAGTGACCCCCTGCTGCAACCAGATATTGGTACCTACACCAAACATCCCTGTCCCTCTAAGACTGTAGGATAGGGCCTGTACCACGCACTTGATGACCAGCTACCTGGACACCTGAGCTGAATCCACAAAAGAAATGTGAATGAACTCATAAGCTCATATACATGATAACAGCTCTAGCCATCTGGTGACAGGACGTCAGAGCCACAAAGGTGAAAATAATCAAGCTAGCTCACTCAAGCAACCCATTTGGGCATATCAAAATTTAAAAAAGCGAGAAACTAGGATACAGTAAAAAAAAAAAAATAATAAGCAAGCATAAAATAAACTAATACAATAACTTACAGATGGCTCGGAGACAACAGTCAATTACAAACCACATAAAGAAACAGACCATGATTGCTTCAACAAGCTCTCAAAAGAGAGAATCAAAGGATCTTCTAAATGAAGGTGCCTTCCTGAAATTAACAGATAGAAAGAAAAAAGATTTTTTTTTCTTTCTATGCAGAGTTCAAAAGATTAATATACAGAACTCCTCATGACATAAGGAAGGAGATCAGGCAATGTACAGAACAAGCCAAGGAATACACAGATAAAACAGTTGAAGAAACCAAAAAAGTTCTTTAAGAATATAATGAGAAATTTAATAAGCCACAAGAATCTGTAGAGAGATATCAATCAGAAATTCAGAAGATTGACAATAAAATTACAGAATTAGACAATTCAATAGAAAGTCAGAGGAACAGAATCCAGCAAGTGGAAGGCAGAATCAGGGACCTTAAAGATAAAGCACTTGGCGATCATACATTTGAAGAAAAATCAGATAAAGGAATTAAAAAAAAAATGAAGAAAGCTTAAGAAACACATGGGACTATCAAGAGAAATAACCTACAAGTGACTGGTGTACCAGAACAGGGAGGGCTAACAGAAAATACAGAGAGAACTGTTGAACATTTGTTGGCAGAAAACATCCCTGATATTGTGAGAGATGAGAAGATATCAATCCAAGATGCTTATCAAACTCCACATAAGGTAGATCTTAAAAGAAAGTCACCAAGACATATTATAACCAAACTTACCAAAACCAAAGATAAATAGAGAATTTGAAGAGCAGCTAGGGATAAACGAAAAGTCACCGAAAAAGGACAGTCGATAAGAATAATCTCAGACTACTCGGCAGAAACCATGCAGGCAATAAGGCAATGCGATGACTTACATAAAGCTTGGGAAAAAAATTGTCATCCAAGAATCATATATCCAGCAAAACTGTCTCTCAAATTTGAAAGTGAAATTAGGACATTTCCAGATAAACAGAAGTTTAGGGAATTCGTAAAAAAACAAACTAAAACTACAAGAAATACTAAAGAGAGTTCTTTGGTTAGAAAATCAATAATGTCAGGTATCGACCCAAGACTACAACAGAGCAATTAGATATTAACTCAGACAGGGAAATCACAAAAATAAATCAAGATAGAAAAAAGCTCAAAACGGGGAAAAAGTGATGTCATTACGTAAAAGAAGACCACATTAAAATAATAAAGAGGGACTAAGAAATGTAGCCATAGATCTTTCATATGGAGAGAAAGACAAGGCTATATAATGAAATAAAACTTAGGTTTAAACTTAGAAAATAGGGGTAAATATTGAGGTAACCACAAAGGAAACAAACTATCCTACTCATCAAAATAAAATCAAGAAAAAAATAGAGACTAAGCAGAAACAAAATCAACAACAAATAAGAGGAAAAGATAATACATAAAAATAAACTACTCAGCACACAAAAAAGAAACTGTCAACAACACACAAGAAAAGACAACAAAATGACAGCACTAAACTCATACCTATCCATAATTACACTCAATGTTAATGGACTAAATGCACAGATAGAGACAGAGAGTGAAAGAATGGATAAAAAAAACACGATCCGTCTATATGCTGCCTACAAGAGACACACCTTAGACTTAGAGACACAAATAAACCAAAATTTAAAGCATGGAAAATATATATATAAAGCAAGTAACAATCTAAAAAGAGCGGGGGGGGCAATATTGATTTCTGACAAAATAGACTTCAAAGTTAAATCCACCACAAAAGATAAGGAAGGACACTATATATTGATTAAAGGGACAATATACCAAGAGGATATAACCATATTAAATATTTATGCACCCAATGACAGGGCTGCAAAATACATGAAACAAACTCTAACAGCATTGAAAACTGAGATAGATAGCATCACAATTATAGTAGGAGACTTCAACACACCACTTTCGGTGAAAGACAGGACATCTAGAAAGGAGCTTAATGAAGACACGGAAGATCTAAATGAAACAATCAACCAACTCAACCTTATAGACATATACAGTACACTCCACCTAACAGCAGCCAAGTATACTTTCTTTTCTAGCACACATGAGACATACTCTAGAATAGACCACATATTAGGTCCTAAGGCAAGCCTTTGCAGAATCCAAAGCATTGAAATATTACAAAAGCATCTTCTCTGACCATAAGGCCATAAAACTAGAAATCAACAACAGAAAAAGCAGGGAAAAGAAATCAAACACTTAGAAACTGAACAATACCCTGCTCAAAAAAGACTGGGTTAAAAAAGGCATTAAGGATTGAATAAAGAAATTCATAGAATCCAATAAGAATGAAAATACTTCCTACCAGAACCTTTGGGACACAGCAAAAACAGTGCTCAGACATCAATTTATATCAATAAATGCACACATCCTAAAAGAAGAAAGGCCAAAATCAAGTAATTATTACTACAACTTGAACAAATAGAAAGAGAGCAACAAAAAAAAAACCTTCAGGCACTAGAAGAAAGGAAATAATAAAAATTAGAGCAGAACTAAATTAAGTAGAAAACAGAAAAACAATTGAAAGAGTTAACAAGATCAAAAGCTGGCTCTTTCAAAAAATTAACAAAATTCATAAAGCATTGGCCAAACTGGCAAAAGAAAAATAGGAGAGGAAGCAAATAACCTGAATAAGAAATGAGACAGGCAATATTACAACAGATCCAACTGAAATTAAAAGAATCATATCAGATTACTATGAAAAACTGTACTCTAACAAATTTGAAAACCTAGAAGAAATGCATAAGTTCCTAGAAACACACTACCTACCTAAAGTAACACAAACAGAGGTAGAACAACTAAATAGACCCATAACGAAAGAAGAGATTGAAAAGATAATCAAAAAACTCCCAACAACAAAAAAAAAGCCCTGGCCCAGAGGTCTTCACTGCAGAGTTCTACCAAACTTTCAGAGAAGAATTAACACTACTACTCCTAAAGGTATTTAAGAGCATAGAAAGGTCGGAATACTCCCAAACTCATTTATGAAGCCAGCACATCCCGGGTACCAAAACCAGGTAAAGACACTACAAAAAAAGAAAATTACAGACCTATATCCTTTATGAACTTAGATCCAAAAATCCTCAACAAAATTCTAGCCAATAGAATTCAACAACATATCAAAAAAATAATTCACCATGACCAAGTGGAATTCCTACCAAGTATGCAGGGATGGCTCAACATTAGAAAAAGAATCAATGTAATCCATCATATAAATAAAACAAAAGACAAGAACCACATGATTTTATCAATCGGTGCAGAAAAGGCATTTGACAAAGTTCAATACCCATTTGTGATAAAAACTCTCAGCAAAATAGGAATAGAAGGAAAATTCCTCAACTTAATAAAGGGCATTTATACAAAGCTAACAGCTAACAGCACCCTAAATGGAGAAAGTCTGAAAGCATTACCCTTGAGATCAGAAACCAGACAAGGATGCCCTTTATCACCACTCTTATTCAACATCGTGCTAGAGGTCCTAGCCAGAGCAATTAGGCTAGATAAAGAAATAAAGGGCATCCAGAATGGCAAGGAAGAAGTAAAGTACCTCCCTTTTGCAGATGACATGATTTTATACAGAGAAAACCCTAAAGAATCCTCAAGAAAACTACTGAAACTAATAGAAGAGTTCAGCAGAGTATTGGGATACAAGGTAAACATATAAAAATCACTTGGATTCCTCTACACCAACAAAAAGAACATTGAAGAGGAAACCACCAAATCAATACTATTTACAGTAGCCCCCAAGAAGATAAAATACTTAGGAGTAAATCTCACCAGAGATGTAAAACATCTATACAAAGAAAACTACAAGACACTACTGCAAGACACCAAAAGAGACCTACATAAGTGGAAAAACATACCTTGCTCATGGATAGGAAGGCTTAACATTGTAAAAATGTCTATTCTACCAAAAGCCATCTATAGATACAATGCAATTCCCATCCAAATTCCAAAGACATTTTTTAATGTGATCGAGAAACAAATCACCAACTTCATATGGAAGGCAAAGAGGCCCCAGATAAGTAAAGAATTACTTACAAAGAAGAACAAAGTGGGAGGTCACTCTACCTGATTTTAGAACCTATTATACCATCACAGTAGTCAAAACAGCCTGGTAGTGTTACAACAACAGATACATAGACCAATGGAACAGAATTGAGAATCTAGACACAAATACATCCACATATGAGCAGCTGATATTTGACAAACGCCCAAAGTCAGTTAAATAGGGAAAAGACAGTCTTTTTAATAAATGGTGCTGGCATAACTGGATATCCACCTGCAAAAAAAATGAAACAAGACCCATACCTCACACCATGCACAAAAAAGAACTCAAAATGGATCAAAGACCTAAATATAAATCTAAAGCAATAAAGATCCTGGAAAAAAAAATAGAGACAATGTTAGGAGCCCTAATACATGGCATAAACCGTGTACAGAACGTTATTAACAATGCAGAAGAAAAACTATAACTAGGAGCTCCTAAAAATAAACACCTATTCTCATCCAACGACTTCACCAAAAGAGTAAAAAGACTACCTACAGACCAGGAAAAAGTTTTTAGCTATGACATTTCCAATCAGCGCCTGATCTCTAAAATCTACATGATACTGCAAAAACTCAACTACAAAAAGACAAATAAGCCCATTTAAAAATGGGCAAATGATATGAACAGACACTTCATTAAAGAAGACATTCAGGTGGCTAACAGATACATGAGGAAATACGATCATTAGCCATTAGAGAAATGCAAATTAAAACTACAATGAGATTCCATCTTACTCCAATAAGGCTGGCATTAATCCAAAAAACACAAAATAATAAATATGGGAAAGGCTGTGGAGAGTTTGGAACACTTAACACACTGCTGGTGGGAATGTAAAATGGTACAACCACTTTGGAAATTGATTTGGCGCTTCCTCAAAAAACCAGAAATTGGACCACCATACGATCCAGCAATCCCACTCCTTGGGATATATCCTAGAGAAATAAGAGCCTTTACAAGAACAGATATATGCACACCCATGTTCATTGCAGCACTGTTTACAATAGCAAAAACATGGAAGCAACCAAGGTGCCCATCAAGGGATGAATGGATAAATAACTTATGGTATATTCATTTTTTTTTATATTCATACAATGGAATATTACATATTGATAAAGAACAATGATGAATCCGTGAAACATTTCATAACATGGAGGAATCTAGAAGGCATTATGCTGAGTGAAATGAGTCTGATGCAAAAGGACAAATATTGTATAAGACCACTAGTATAAGAACTTGAGAAATAGTTTAAACAGAGAAGAGAATATTCTTTGACGGTTACGAGAGGGGGGAGGGAAGCAGAGAGGGATTTTCACTAATTAGATAGTAGATAAGAACTATTTTAGGTGAAGGGAAAAACAACACACAATACAGGAGAGGTCAGCACAACTGGACTAAGGCAAAAGCAAAAAAGTTTCCTGAATAAACTGAACGCTTTGAAGGCCAGCATAGCTGGGGTGGGGGTTTGAGGACCATGGTTTCAGGGGACATCAAAGTCAATTGGCATAATAAAATCTATTAAGAAAACATTCTTCATCCCACTTTGCAGAGTGGTGTCTATGGTCTTAAACGCTAGCAAGCGACCATCTAAGATGCATAAATTGGTCTCAACCCACGTGGAGCAAAGGAGAATAAAGAACACCAAAGACACAAGGTAATTATGAGCCCAAGAGACAGAAAGGGCCACATAAACCAGAGACTACATCAGCATGAGACTAGAAGAACTAGATGGTGCCTGGCTACAACCGATGAACGCCCTGACAGGGAACACAACAAAGAACCGCTGAGGAAGCAGGAGAGCAGTGGGATGCAGACTCCAAATTCTCATAAAATGACCAGACTTAATGATCTGACTGAGACTAGAATGACCCCAGAGGTCACGGTCCCCAGACCTTCTGTTAGTCCAAGACAGGAATAATTCTTAAAGCTAAGTCTTTAACCAAAGATTGGACTAGACTATGGGATAGACAATGATACTGTTGAAGAATGAACTTCTTGGATCAAGTAGGCACATGAGACTACGTTGACATCTCTTGTCTGAAGGGGAGATGAGAGGGTAGAGAGGGTCAGAAGATGGCCGAATGAACTCGAAAAGAAATAGAAGAGGGAAGAAGTGTGCTGTCTCATTAGGGGGAGAGCAATTAGGAGAATATAGCTAGGTGTTTATAAATTTTTGTATGAGAGTCCAACTTGATCTGTAAACTTTCACTTAAAGTGCAATAAAAATTAAAATAGAACACTTGAAAATCAGTATGCTATGCATTAGTGAGCTAAAATGGACTGGTATTGGCCATTTTGTATCAATCATATGACCTACTATGCCAACAATGACAAATTAGAGAACAGCATGATATTTATCATTGAAATGAACATTTCAAGATGCATCTTGAAATACAGGATTGCCAGAAATAGTGTAATATCCATATGCCTACAAGCAAGACCAGTTAATATGAGTATTATCCAAATTTATGTAACAAGCACCAATGCCAAAGACGAACAAATTTAAAAATTTTAGCAATTTCTACGGTCTGAAATTAGTGACACATGCAATCAAGGTGCATTGATAATTACTGGTGATTGGAATGTGAAAGCTGGAAATACAGAAGGATCAGTAGTTGGAAAATATGGCCTTGGTGTGAGAAACAATGCTGGAGATCACATGATAGAATTATGCAAGACCAACAATTTATTCTTCAGAAATACCTTTTTTCAACAACATAAACATCTGCTATATACATGGACCACACTGGAAGGAATACACAAGAATCAAATCGAATACATCTGTGGAAAGAGATGATGGAGAAGCTCAATATCATCAGAACAAGGCCAGGGGTTGACTGTGGAACAGACCATCAATTGCTCATATGCAAGTTCAAGCTGAAGCTGAAAAAAATTAAGACAAATCCACAAGAGCCAAAGTATGGCCTCAAGTATATCCCACCTGAATTTAGAGACCACTTGGAGTGGTCTCCAATGTCTTCAGTGCATCAGTCCAGCTTAGACTTCTTCCTGCAGTACCATCAGTTCTTGTTCATATGCTACCTCCTGAAATGGTTGAACATTGATGAATTCTTTTTGGTACAGTGACTCTATGCATTCCTACCATCTTCTACTTCCTGTGTCATTTAATATTTTCCCTGTAGAATCCTTCAATATTGCAACTCATGAACTGAATTTTTCTTCAGCTCTTTCAGCTTGAGAAATACTGAGTATGTTATTTCCTTTTGATTTTCTATCTCCAAGTCTTTGCACATTTCATTAAAATACTTTGTCTTCTCGAGCTGCCCTTGAAATCTTCTGTTTAGCTCTTTTACTTCATTGTTTCTTCCTTTAGCTTTAGCTACTCTATATTCAAGAACGAGTTTCAGAGTCTCTTCCAACATCCATTTTGGTCTTTTTTTTTTTTTTTCCTGTCTTTTTAATGACCTTTTGCTTTCTTCATGTATGATGTCCTTGCTATCATCCCACAACTCTTCTGTCTTCAGTCATAATGTTTGATGTGTCAAATCTATCCTTGAGCTGGTCTCTAACTGCATGTGGGTAATATTCAAGGTTGAACTTTGGCTCCCATGGACTTTTTAAAATTCTCTTTAGCTTGAGCTCGAACTTGTAATATGAGCAATTGATGGTCTTTTCTGTAGTCCATCCTTGGCCCTGTTCTGACTGGGCTACTTTATCCTCTTTTTGCACAGATGTAGTTGATTATATTTTTGTGTATTCCATTCGGTAAGGTCCACATATGTAGTTTGTGCTGTGTTGTTGAAACAAGGTACTTCTGATAAGTAAGTCATCAGTCTTCCTGAATTCCGTCATGTGACCTCTGGATCATTTCTATCACCAAGTCTGTTTTTTCTGATTACTTATCCTTTTTGGTTTCCAACTCTCAAACTCTTATCAATGCTTCTTCTTGCATTCTTGATCAATTTCAGACTGTGGCAGTTTGTAAAAATCTTCATTTTCTTCATCTTTGGCAGTCGTAGTTGGTGCATCTACTTGAATAATAGTCGTATTAACTGGTCTTCCTTGTAGGCATATGGATACTATCCTATCACTGACAGCATTGTACTTCAGGAAAGATCTTGAAATGTTCCTTTTGACAATGAGTGCACTGCCGTTCCTTTCAATTTGTTGTTCCTGGCATAGAGGCCCATATGATTGTCCAATTCAAAATGGCCAAGAGCAGTCTGTTTTAGCTCACTAATGCCTAGGGTATCAATTTTCAAGTATTCCATTTCATTCTTGATGACTTCCAATTTTCCTTGATTCATACTTCATATATTTCACATTTCAATACTAACAGATGTTAGCAGCTGTTACTTCTCATTTTGAGTCATGCCACATAAGCAAAAGAAGGTCCCAAAAGCTTTACTCAATCTATGTCATTAAGGTTGACTCTCTTTTGAAGAGGTAGCTCTTCCCCAGTTGTATTTTGAGTGCCTTCCAACTTGAGGGGCTCATCTTCCAGCAACTGTATCAAACAATGTTCTGTTTTTATCCATAAGGTTTTCATTGGCTAATTTTTTTTTTTTTCTGAAGTAGATTTTCAGGTCCTTCTTTCTAGTCTGTTTCAGTCTGGAAGCTCTGACGAAACTTACCCACCATAGGTGCCCTGCTATTATTTGAAATTTCAGTGGTATAGCTTCCAGAATCACTGCAACACACAAGCTACCATAGTATAAGAAACTGACAGAGAGGTGATTTTTCATTCTCACAGGGGAGCTAGAACTGCTGCTATACAGTTGGAAAAGAGGAGACTCAATAGGAAATCATTTAGTGTTTTTACACTCCATTATAACTATAATGGACAATTGTAACAGTCACAGCCCAAAAAGAGCAAGGCAGCTGAGGGTTTAGATCCCTCAGGATAAGGTCTGAAATCTCACCCACTAGGTACACAATTAGACCAGTTATTGGGAAAATGTAAGAGAAATTCAAAATGGATGGTGGAGGGGAGAAAATATTGATTATGGCCTTGGGACTAGCTACAGTAATAAGTCACCACCCATCTATCGGTCCTACTGTGGACCGATTTTAATATTGCTATGATACTGGAAGCTATGTCACCAATATATCAAATACCAGCAGGGTCACCCATGGTTGGCAGGTTTCAGTGGAGGTTCTAGACTAAGACAGACCAGGAAAAATGACATGATGATCTACTTACAAAAATTAACCAATGAATCAATGAAACCATATGCATCACAACAGAATAGTGCCTGATACTCAAGCATACCAACGATCAATCATGAAGATGATGCAGGACCAGGCACCTTTTTGTTCCATTGTACATGGGGTTGGAAACCCTGATGGTGTAGTGGTTAAGTGCTACGGCTGCTAACCAAGAGGTTGGCAGTTCAAATCTGCCAGGCACTCCTTGGAAACTCTATGGGGCAGTTCTACTCTGTCCTATAGGGTTGCTATGAGTCGGAATAGTTTGGTTTTTTGGTACATGGGGTTACCATGAATTGGAGCTGACTCGACAGCAACTAACAACAACAACAGTAGTAAGGACTGTAACTCATTCAACTAACCCTCTTTTATTAAATTCTTGGAGGTTTGGCCACTACCTTGAAAGAGACTCTGTGATGGAAAGGAGGGAATAAGAGACACTGAGTGGTTCAAATGTCAATTGTAGCACATACATCTTTGGCTCTTTTTCAGATGATATCCAAAATCTACTTCAGGCACTGTGTGGTGACCAGTTTTTTTAAGATTTCATCCATCAGCCAGCTCCCAAAGGTGCAACTTGACAGCACTTGCCTCAGTGTTGTCCCAAGTATCTCTCAATTCTACTTGGGTTTGTTTTGTTTTGTGCTCCTGCATCATTCATGAGTACAAAGTAGTGAATATCTGTGAGACTCCCCTTGACCAATGGAAGACAGAAACTAAAGGCAAGATGTCCTTCCACATCCCCCCCGCTTTGATACTTAGTTGGTCAGTTCTGAAACACATATTATAGGGCTCCTCAGAAGAATACACAAATTTGAGCACCATGGTTAACTTAATGCATCCTGACATCAGCTTTCTTCTTTCCTATTCAATCCCTGTCATCTATTCTTGCTCTCCAGGATCATTTCATGAAAAAACTATTTATAAGGAAGACTTTTCCCTAGAAACTGCCCTCTGAAAAAGTTTAAGACAGATGATTTTTAGGGAACATAAAGTAATGTTAAACCAGAATCAAGAATTTATGGGCTATTGAAATTTCAACCATTTGTTTTTAGGTGCCTTTGAGCCGGTTCTGATTCCTAACAACCCTATGTACAACAGAACGAAACACCGCCTGGTCCTGCGCTATACTCACAATCATTATCATGCTTGAGCCCACTGCTTCAGCCACTGTGTCAATCCATCTCATTGAGGGTCTTCCTTTTTTTTCGATGATTTTCTACTTTCCCAGGCATGATGTCCTTCTCTAGGGACTAGTGCCTCCTAATAACATATCCAATGTACCTGAGATGAAGGCCCCCCTTCCTTACTTCTAAGGAATATTCTGGCTATACTTCTTCCAAGACAGATTTGTTCATTCTTCAGACGCTCCATGGTATATTTAATATTCTTCGCCAACATGCTAATTCAAAGGCATAAATTATTCTTTGACCTTTGTTATTCATTGTCCAGCTTTCACATGCATATGAGGTGATTGAAAACATCATGGCTTGGGTTAGGCTCACCTTAATCCTTAAAGTGATATCTTTGCTTTTTAACACTTTGAAGAGATCTTTTGCAGCAGATTTGCCCGATGCAAAACGTCATTTGATTTCTTGACTGCTGCTTTGCATGGATGTTGTATGTGGATCTAAGTAAAATGAAATCCTTCACAAATTCAATATTTTCTTCATTTATCATGATGTTACTTACTGATCCATTTGTGAGGATTTTTGTTTTATGTTAAGGTGTAATCCATACTGAAGGCTGTGGTTTTTGATTTTCATCAGTAAGTACTTCAAGTCCTCTTCACTTTCAGCAAGCAAGATTGTGTCATCTGCATATAGCAGGTTGTTAATGAGTTTTCCTTCAATCCTGAGGCCGCATTCTTCTTCATATAGTCTGGCTTCTCAGATTATTTGCTCAGCATACAGACTGAATAAGTATGGTAAAAGAATACAACCCTGAAACACATCTTTCTTGATTTTAAACCACGCAGTACCACTTCATTCTGTCCAAAAGCCTGCCTCTTGGTCTATATACAGGTTTCTCATGAGCACAATTATGTGTCTGATATTCTTGTTCTTTGAAATGTTATCCATAATTTGTTATGAACCATACAGCCAAATGCTTCTGCAAAGTCAAAAAAAAAAAGGTAAATGTCTTTCTGGTATTCTCTGCTTTCAGCCATGATCCATCTGACATCAGCATGATATCCCTGTTCTACATCCTCCTCTGAATCCAGCTTGAATTTCTGGCAGTTCCCCTTTGATGTACTGCTGCAACCACTTTTGAATGATCTTCAACAAAATTTTACTTCTGTGTGATATTAATGATATTGTTTCATAATTTCCACATTCTCTTGGATCATCTTTCTTGGGGATGGGTACAAATATGGATCTCTTTCAGTCAGCTGGCCAAGTAGTTGTCTTCCAAATTTCTTGCCATAGACGAGTGAGCACTTCCACAGTGCTGCATCTGTCTGTTAAAGCCTTTCAATTGGGATTCTGTCAATTCCTGGAACCTTGTTTTTTGCCAATGCTTTCAACACAGCTTGGACATCTTCCTTCAGTGCCATTGGTTCTTGGTCATATACTACCTCCTGAAGTGGTTGAATGTTGACCAATTCTTTTTAGTACAGTGACTCCATGAGTTCCTTCCATCTTCTTTTGGTGCTTGCTATGTTATTTAATACTGTCCCCATGGAATTCTTCAGTATTGCAACTCATGGCTTGAATGTTTTCCTCTGGTCTTTCAGCTTGAGAAATGCTGAGCATGTTCTTCCCTTTTGGTTTTCTACCTCCAGCTCTTTGCACATTATATTATAATACTTTGGCTTCTTGAGCCACCCTTTGAAATTTTCTGTTCAGCTCTTTTACTTCATTATTTCTTCCTTTTGTTTTAGCTACTCTGCATTCAAGAGCAACTTTCAGAGTTTCTTTTGACATCTATTTTGTTTTTTTCTTTGTTTCCTGTCTTTTTAATGGCCTCTTGCCTACTTCATGTATGATTTCCATGATATCATTCCACAACTCATCTGGTCATAGAGGTATTATATTTCTACCAGGGGTCCTGAAAAACTTCACTTGTTCATTAGGTTGGAACTTACCCCCATTCTATTCTATGTATAATTTTATAAAACTGATTAGTGGAGCCATTATTTTTCTCTTTACTTCTGATCCTAAACCTAGAAATTACTCTCAGACCTAGAAAATCCAGTATAATTGAAGCACTGTTTACAATAGCAAAAAAATGGAAGCAACCAAGGTGTCCAACAATGGATTAATTGATAAATAAATTACGGTATATTCACATAATGGAATACTATGCAATGATTAAGAACAACAATGAATCCATAAAGCATCTCATAACATGAAAGAATCTGGGAGGCATTATGTTGAGTAAAATTAGTCAGTTGCAACTTCCAGCCAACATGGCACCATAGATAGAAGCACCACGCCATCCCTCCACAGCAAAGACTAAAAAAACTAAGTAAAACAGAGACAAACATCATTTCTGGAACCTGACGTTTCAAATGAAGAGATAAAGAACTCAGCCAAACACTGAATGGAATGAGAAACAGTCAGAGGACTGAGAGCAAGGAGAGACACATGCTGAGGTTCCTTATCAGCTAACACAGCACAGATTCACTATCTTGGACTCCTGTCAGAGATCAGCTCACAGGGAGCACAAGGAAACAGCTTCAGAGAGCTCCCAGCAGGAGACAGAGCACCCAGTAACTAGCAGTACACGCTTTCCCACCCCCCTTTCTCTCCCCGCTGCTCTACCTCCGAGCTTCCTGGCTGGCTGCAGTGGCTCAGCTGGCTGGGAAGTGCAGTGTCCATACCCCTTGAATGCACCCCACCTACATCGCACCTGTGCCCCACCCAGATCCGCAGACAGGGTGTACAGGAAAGCAGCTTCATGAAGTTCTCAGCAGCAGACACAGCAGCCAGTAACGAGTGATATACACTTTCCTAACCCCCACTCTTCTTTCCCTCCCCCTTCTGCCTCCTCTGCATCCCACCAGCTGAAGTTACTTGGCCAGGAGGCAACTGCTTTCACACTGGGGCATTTGGATTCACCCAATCCACACTGGCTGGGTCCCTGAGCTGGTGTTGCTTTGTTCTGTCTCTTTTGGCTTTTTCTGTGCATCTTATCACCTTCCCCCGCCCTTTCTCTCCAACACCTGGCTCCATGCGCCATCTGTGCTTCTTGAAAGGCTGTGAAGCCCCACTTGACCAGGGATCTACTCCCTCAGCCCATGACACCATGCTGGTGGGATCTCTGGGGCTTTTTTTTTTTTTGCTTGTTTTTTTCTGCTTTGTTCTGTTTGTTTCTTTTCTCTCTCTTTTTGCAGTTGGGGACCCTTTCTAGCAAGGCTGCACTACACAGCCTAGGAGTCATTCCCCTAATCTGTGCAGCCACACGGGGGGGCCCCTGGGGGGATTTCTTTTTTTTTTTCTTTGTTCCTTCTCTCTTTTCCCTTTCTGCCTTTCTTCATTTCTCATTTCTCAGCCCTAGTACGTGCCACAAACAACCCATCCCATCCCCTCCCCTTCAGCTGGACCTTCCCTCATGCACCATAGCTGAGTAACTGTCTCTGCCCATTGGACAAATAGGTGAAAAGTGTCACAACTACAGATGAGCAAACAACAAGAAACTCACAGCCCACCTGCTCAGACATAATCAAAGCGATGAAATAAAATAACAAAAAAGCAGATCATACAAACAAATCTACAATCAAGAAATGAAGAAAATAACTACTGAATGTCCCGAAGGCAGCAGACAATATGAAAATATATAAAAACACAAAAAAGGATGGTTCCAGTAGATGTGCAAAATAAAACACCAGATGACTTTCCAGTAGAAGAAAAGGCTGTAGAACTACCTGACAGGGAATTCAAATCTCTAATATTCAGAGCCAACCAAGAGTTGAAGCAAAAAGCAGACAAAAATGGGGGAAAAAATAGACAAATTTATGGAAAAGACAGATAAATTCTTGGAAAATACAGACAAAAAATTGAACAATTCAGGAAAATAATACAAGTACAAAATGCCAAAACAAATTCACAACTAGAAATCATACAAAAGCAACAATTAGAAATCCAAAAGATAAACAACAAGATTTCAGGAATGGACAGTGTCATAGAAGGGCTGAGGAGCAGGTTTGAAACAATGGAAAACAGGATCAGTGAAATTGAAGACAAACACTGGGATACAACTCTCTCTGTGGAAACATCACAAAAAAGAATGAAGAAAAATGAGGAAACCCTGGGATACAATCAAAAGCAAAAATTCACGAGTAATTGGAGTTCCAGAACAGGGAGAGAAAATGGAAAACACAGAGAGGATCATTGAAGAATTGCTAACAGAAAACTTCCCTAATATCATGAATGATGAAAAGCTGACTATCCAAGAAGCTCAACAAACCCCATATAGGATAGACTCCAAAAGAAAAACACCAAGACGTATCATAATCACACTCGCTAAAACCAAAGAAAAAATCCTGCGAGCAGCTCAAGAAAAATAAAAAGTCACATACAGAGGAGAAACAATAAGACTAAGCTCTGATTATCTGGCAGAAACCACGCAGTCAAAAAGGCAGTGGAACGATATATATAAAACCTTGAAAGAAAAACATTGCCAACCACGAATAATATATAGTGCAAAACGTTCATTCAAATATGATGGTGAAATTCAGACATTTCCAGATAAACAGAAGTTAAGGGAATACGTAAAAACCAAACCAAAACTATGAGAATTATTAAAGGGAGTCCTTCAGCCTGAGAACAAACATAAGACCACAGCCTGAGTCTAAGACACAAGATCGTACCAGCCAGGTACTAACATAGGAAATGAACTCTCAAGGACTATCCAAAACCAAAAGAATGGCAACAGGTAACAAAAGGCAACAAAGTCAGAACAATAAAAGAGGGAATAAACGGTGTTGGTATAGAACATTTTAATGGAGAGGAAGGCAAGGTGATACCAAGTAATAATAGACTGGTTCAAACCTAGGAAGATAAGGATAAATTTCAAAGTAACCACAAAGAAAGTTAACAAACCTACTCATCGATATAAAGAAGGAAAACATAAAGTCTCAATAAAAATCAAAATCTACAAAAACAAAAGAAATGAAAAAGAAATCCACAAAATGGGAACATTACAACAGACCCAACTGAAATAAAAAGGATTATAACAGAGCATTATGAAAAACCATACTCCAAAAGATTTGAAAATCTAGGGGAAATGGACAAATTTTTAGAAACACAGGACCTACCCAAACTAACACAAAATGATAATGAAAATCTGAACAGGCCCATAACTAGAGAAGAGATTGAAGAGGTAATTAAAAAAAAAAAAAAAAAGCCCTGGCCCAGATGGCTTCACTGTAGAATTCTATGTCCCAAAAATTTTGCCTAGCACTTTACATATTTTATCCATTTAATTCTCCAAAACTGTATCGGGTAGATTCTGATATCATCCTATTTTGTAACTGTAATTACTCAGACATGGAGAGATTAAAACTTCTACAAAAACACTTAGGTGGTAAATCATGGAGCAGCATTGAAATTCACTCAAAAAACCACAACAGAGGGGGGAAAATGCTGCATATCTTTCAGAGATATGCATTAATAACAGTGCCTTTCAATTTAAAGGGATGAAATAAAATGATAACAAATGATATTCTCCTAAAATAACTTCAGTTTGTATTATGGCTATATCAACAGTTCTAACAAGTCACTTCAGAATGAGATATAAAAAAAAATGAGTCATAATGTGAGAAATGACACTAAATGGTTGAAAGGACCATTTACTGACCTATGAGATTGTAGCCACCACTTATCTGTCATTTTGTCATATTGTGGTGGCTTTTGTGTTGCTATGCTGCTGGAAGCTATGCCATCCATGGTGGACAGGTATTAATGGAGCTTCCAGACTAAGACAAATTAGGAAGAAGGACCTGGCAACCTACTTCTAAGAAAAAAAAAGGCCTCAGTGAAAACCTTACAAATAGCAGAGGAACATTGTCTGACATAGTGCCAAAAGATGAGCCTGTCAGATTGGGAGGCACTCAAATATGACTGGGGAAGAGCTGCCTCCTCAAAATAGAGTCAGCCTTAATGACAAGAATGGAGTAAAGCTTTCAGGACCTTCATTTGCTGATGTTGCATGACTTAAAATGAGAAGAAACAGCTGTAAACATTCACTAATAATCAGAATGTGCAATGTACGAAGAACAAATCTAGCAAAATTGGAGGTCATCAAAAATTAGAAGGAATACCTAAAGATTGATATCCTAGGCAATCGTGAGCTGAAAGGGACTGGTATTGGCTGTTTTGAATTAGACAATCATATGGTCTACCATCCCTGGAATGATGAATTGAAGAGGAAAGGCATAGCATTCATTCTGAAAAAACATTTCAAGGTCTACCCTGAAAAACAATGCTGTCAGTGATAGGATAATATTCATACGCCTACAAGGATAACCAGTTAATACAACTATTATATAAATTTACGTATCAACCACAAATGCCAAAGATGAAGAATTTGAAGATTTTTACTAACTTCTACAGTCTGAAATTAATCAAACATGCAATCAAGATGCATTGATAATTACGGGTGATTGGAATGCAAAAGTTGGAAACAAAAAATAAAGATAGGTAGTTGGAAAATATGGATCACATGATAGAATTTTGCATGAGCAAGGACTTCTTCATATCAAATACCATTTTTCAACAACATAAATGGCAACTATATACATGTGGACCTCACCGGATTATAAAATACACAGGAATCAAATTGACTACGCCTGTAGAAATAAATGATGGAAAAGCTCAATATCATCAGTCAGAACAAGGCCATGGGCAGACTACAGAACAGATCATCAATAGTTCATACACAAAAGGTTGAAGCTGAAAAAAATTAAAACAAGTCCACAAGAGTCAAAGTATGACCTTGAGTATGTACCACCTGAATTTAGAGACCATCTCAAAAACAGGTTTGATGAATTGAACACTTATGACCAAAGACCAAAGCAGTTGTGAGATGACATCAAGTATAGCATACATGAAGACAGCAAAAGGTCATTAAAAAGACGGGAAAGAAAGAGAAGACCAAAATGCATGTTAGAAGAGAGTCTGACACTTGCTTTTAATATAGTTAATTGCAAATGGAAGAAATGACAAAGTAAAAGAGCTAAAGAGAAGATTTCAAAGAGTGGCTTGAGAAGAACAATTATTATAATGAAATATGCAGAGACTTGGAGTTAGAAAACCGAAAGAGAAGAACACACTCAGCATTTCTCAAGCTGAAAGAACTGAAGAAAAAATTCAAACTTTGAGTTGCATTATTGAAGAATTCTATGAGAAAAAATATTGAACAATGCAGGGAGCATCAAAAGAAGATGGAAGGGATACACAGAGTCACAGTACCAAAAACAATTGGTCAATCTCCAACCATTTCAGGAAGTAGCATATGATTAAGAATCTACAGTATCAAAGAAAGAAGTCCAAGGTGCACTGAAGACATTGGTGAAAAACAAGGCTCAAAGAATTGACAGAATACCCACTGAGATGTTTCAACAAACAGATGCAATGCTGGAACGGCTCATTCATCCAAACCAAGAAATTTGGAAGACAGCTACCTGGAAGAGATCCATATTTGTGTCCATTCCAAAGGAAGCCTATCCAACAGAATGTGGAGTTTATCACACAAGATCATTAATACCAAACACATGTAAAATTTTGAGGACATGAAATGAGGGATATCATTGCTGATGTCAGACGGAATTTGGCCAAAGTAAAGAATACCAAAAACAAGTTTACCTGTATTTTATTGACTGTGCAAAGGCATTCGACTGTGTGGATCATGGCAATTTATGGAAAACATCAAGAAGAATGGGAATTCCAAACACTTAATTGTGCTCATGTGGAACCTGTATTTAGACCAACAAGCAGTCCTTCAAACTCAATGAAGGGACACTGCATGGTTTAAAAATCAGGAAAGGCATGCATCAGGGTTATATCTTTTCACCATACTTATTCAATCTGTTTGCTGAGGAAATAATCCAGGAAGATGGACTACATGAAGAAAAACGGGGCATCAGAATTGGAGGAAGACTCATTAACAACCTGTGCTATGTAGATGACACAACCTTGCTTGCTGAAAGTGAAGAGGATTTGAAGCACTTACTGATGAAGATACAAGACTACAGCCTTCAGTATGGATTACACCATAACATAAAACAAAAATCCTCACAACTGGACCAATAAGCAGTATCATGATAAATGGAGAAAAGATTGAATTTGTCAAGGATTTTATTTTATTTGGATTCATGATCAACACCCGTGAGAAGCAGCAGTCAAGAAATCAAAGGATGTATTGCACTGGGAAATCTGCTGCAAAAGACCTCTGAGGTGTTAAAAACCAAAGATATCACTTTAAGGACAAGTCATGGTGTTTTCAATCATCTCACATGCAGGTGAAAGCTGGACAATGAATAATGAAGATCAAAGAATAATTTATGCCTTTGAATTATGGTGTTGGCAAAGAATATTAAATATACCATGGAGTGAAGAATGAACAAATCTCTCTTCGAAGAACTACAGCCAGAATGTTCCTTAGAAGCGAGGATGGGGAGTCTTTGTCTCAGATATGTTGGATATGTTATCAGGAAGGACCAGTCCCCAGAGAAGAACATCATGCTTGGCAAAGTATAGGGTCAGCAAAAAAGAGGAAGACCCTGAGCAAGATGGATCGATGCAATGGCTGCAACCATGGGCTTAAACAACAATGGGCTTAAATGATTATGTGTATGTCACAGAACCAGGCATCGTTTCATTCTGTTGTACATACAGCCGGCATGAGCTGGAACCAACTCGATGGCACCCAACAACAACAACAAGTCACTTCAGGAACAGATTTAAAAAAAAAAATGAGTCATAATGTGAATGACAGCGAACGATTGAAAGGATCTTTAAAATATGTAGTTGAAGTATTGAAATATAGTGCATATTTCTGTGGAACCTTATGCCCTATTGTTGTATCAAGAGCACCCGTTCTCAGGCTTTAGTGAACATGTCTATTATATTATTACCAAATGCTAAAAAAATATACAAAACTTATAACACTCTTACAAATGTCTTCTGCCCTTAATGTGGTCACCCACTCGAAACTTGCATTTTTTTCTCTCTGTCCTCACACTGCAATTATGTTTGATAAAAGTGTCCTCACACTCCTTAAGTTCACTTAGTATAGGGGATTTCTGGGCACTCCATAGACTCCTCGGGGATTTTTAAAATCAACCTTTCCCAGCTGTTCCCTCTGCCTCTGGCTGTGTTCCGAGGAGATGATGCAAGGCTGTGTAATGGGGCTGTTCTTTGGATCCTGCTGAGGGGAAAGCAAGCCAAAAGGTCACAGTAACCTCTACATCAATAGGGCTGCGGCCTGTCTGGCTCTCGTGTAACAGGGTTAGAGGTTGTCCTCCACAGAGGAGGGCGCAGCGACAAACAGCTCTAAACATGTTTTATTCCAGGTGTGCTTCTCTGTCATTTACGGAACATCGGGAAGTGCCTTGACCTTTTTTCCCTTTCTTCTTAATGCTACTCAATAGGCCTTAATATAAATCACTTCACCACATTATGGACCTTATTGTATTAAAATCAGCAAATCCTAAATACATTTATGAAGTAGGCCAGATTCCAGATTCATGTATTGAAACTTCCCCACTTTTGACATCTTCAATCACCAGTGCCTTTTCTTTTTCTATTGGACTTAGAATATTCTCACACTGCACTCATGTAAAGTCTCAAGTTTTGTGTCACATTCAATTCTGATCTTTCTGGTGGCTTAATACTCTAAAGCGTATTTCAATCAAGCTTTGCACGTGCTCTTGATCCCCAGAATTGCTAATCTTTAATTGGCATAACAATCTTAATAGGAGATAATGGGTTAATAGGTTTGAATTTTGGAAAGGCCTTCTAGAGGAAATCTGTTATGCCAAAAGACAAAACTATCAGAGAGAATTTCAAATCATATTTGACACTAACCCAAAAACCTAGAGAGGATTATATTCATGATTATATTATATAGAGTTTTTACTGTCCCTAAGCCATCATTGCCTTCTCCACACTGTGGTTAATATAATTATATATTTTGACCACCCTTTGCGAAAGATGAAAACATCTCTTTCTAATTCTTAATTTATTACTCTTTCTATGATGCACAGTCATCTTGTCTACTGCTTGCAGAATTTGTGTTTTGGAGAAATTCGCAGTGCCTTATAATCTAGGTATTAGTCCTTCCAATCCGTTATGTCTGCCTCAGTTTCCTCAGTTCAGTCCCAGATATAAGCCTTTCTCTTACTTTCTGTTTAGCAAAAGGAAATCCAAAGAAAGAGTAGATAAGACTAAAGGGATCACTGAAAAAATATAACTCCTAGGCCTTTCAAAACTCATAGCCTTTTTAAAAAATATTATTTTAATTAGTAACTTCACTTGCTCTAAGAGAGCATTCTACATTAGCCACAAATGATCATTCTTTAAAAAAAAAAAAAAAAGATTAGCTCAGAATTTTAAGCCCAGAGAAAAATGTATAGAATCTGAAGTCAGGGCAAAAAAGAATGTTCACTGTTCAACTCTGCCACTTTTAGCAGTGTGTGCTCCACAAGTAGTAAACTGTCAGAGTTTCAGTTTCCTTTGGGGTAAAATAAGTAGAATATACTCTGCTTATCAAGATTGGTATAAAAATTAAATTAAATTTTATCATTTGGTATGCATAAAGATATTTGTTTAATAGTATACACCCAATATTTTAAAAATAAAGCAAAAAAAGGAAATCAAGGAAAGGGAAAATGGACTCCCGGCCAACATGGCGCCAGAGACAGAAGCACCATGCCATCCCTCCACAGCAAAGACCTGAAAAACTAAGTAAAACACAGACAAACATCATTCCTGGAACCTGTAGTGCCAAATGAAGAGAGAGATTCAACCAAGCACTGAATGGAATAAGAAACTGACAGAAGACAGAGAGCGAGGAGAGATATTATGCTGAAGGCACCATCAGCTAATACAGCACGGATCCGCCATCTTGGACTCCCGTCCGGGATCGGCAGACACGGAGCACGGGAAAGCAGCTTAGAGGAACTCCCAGCACGAGACAGAGCACCCCACATCCAGAGGTACATGCTTTTCCACCTCCCATACTCTCCCCACTGCTCTACCTCTGAGCTTGTCTGGCTGCAGTGGCTTGGCTGGCCTGGAAGTGCAGTGTCCCTGTCGTTTGGAATCGCCCCACCCACGTTGGAGAGCAGCAGACAAGGAGTAAGGGAAAGCAGCTTCAGGAAGTTTCCAGCAGAAGACAGACCACCAGCATGTAAGGATATATGCTTTTCTAACCCCCACCCCTTCTGGCCCCTCTGTTTTCTGTCAGCCACAGTCTCTTGGCCAGGAGGCAACTGCTTTGGCCTCAGGCTGCTTAGGTTCACCCAGCCCACACTGGCTGGACCCCTGAGCTGGTATTGCTTCTTTCCACCTCTTTTTGTTTCTTCTGTGCCTCCTACCACCTCTCACTCCTTTCTCTGGAACACCTGGCTCTGTGTGTCATCTTTGCTTCTTCTTGAAAGGCCGTGAATCCATGCTCGACTTGGGAACCACTCCCCTGGCCCGGGACACCATGTTGGTGGGATCCCTGGGGCTTTGCTTTTTCCTTGTTTTGCTTTGCTCTCTTTCGCTTGTTTTCTTTTCCTTTTTATAGCTTGGGAGCCCCTTCTAGCCAGGCTGCACTGCACGGTTTAGGAGCCACTCCCCCAATCTGTGGAGCCACTTAGGTGGGATTCCTGGGGGCATTTCTCTTTTTTCTTTTCTCTCTCTTTTTCACTGTCTGTCATTTCTCAGTTCTTGTCTCTCTACGCTTGCCTTCTTTTCCTGCCTCCTGAATACCTAGTGCTCTGTGACATCCATATGCCCTCTAGCCAGGCTATACTGCCCAGCCTGGGAGCCACTCCCCTGATTTTAGCAGCCCCACCGGTGGGATTCCAGGACTCCTAGTGGCTTTTCTTTGTCAAATTTTTATCTAGTTATTTTTTCCTTTGTTTCTTTTTTTTTTTTTTTCCTTTTTGCTTTTCTCCAATTCCAGTTTCTTATCTCTCCACTCCAAAGGCAAGCTCTCTTAGCACTATTTTTTTTCTCTTTTTTTGCTTGTTTTTGGCTCCTGTTTTTCTCTCCTCTCTCTCCTCATTCCCATACCCCATTAACTCCACGTATCACAACCTTCCCCCTCTTTCCTGCCTACCTACAGTGTGCACGGAACATCACACCTCCAAGGAGCACAGGCACAGCCTACCAGAACCTGCCCAGCACTGATTCCTGGCCTGCCTTGTCGGCCCTAGTACAACTAGATGGTGCCCCGCTACCACCACTGACTGCTCTGACTGGGATCACAACAGAGGGTCCCAGACAGAGCTGGAGAAAAATGTAGAACAAAATTCTAACTCAAAAAGAAAGACCAGACTTGCTGGCCTGATAGAGGCTGGAGAAACCCTGTGAGTATGGCCTTCCAGTCGCCCTTTCAGCTCAGTAATGAGGCCCCTCCTGAGGTTCACCCTTCAGCCAAAGATTGAATAGGCCCATGGAACAAAGCAAGCCTGGAGAGGCATACCAGCCCTGGAGTGGGGACTGGAGGGCAGGCGGGAACAGGAAAGCTGGTTATAGGGAACCCAGGGTTGAGAAGAGGGAATGTTGACATGTCATGGGGTTGTTAACCAGTGTCATACAAAAATGTGTGTACTGACTGATGAGAAACTAGTTTGTTCTGTAAACCTTCATCTAAAGTTCAATTAAAAAAAAAAAAGAAAGGGAAATTAGCAATGAACAACCAGCCAGAAAAAAATATGTTTTCTTAAGAGCATCCTGTGATGAATGGCATGCCTCATAGCGTACCTCTCCTTTAGGAAGGTACATCTCTTAAGGGAAAGGGTCATATCTACTCTTACATAATATACAAAGCCATCTGTGATCTATTCTCTTTCCAGACTTTTTTTCCAGTGCTTTATTCTTCTGTACTAAAGATGTGTCATACAACTGCCTTGACTCTCTCAGTTTCCCTGCCATATCTCAAGTCATTATTTTGCATGAGTCATTCTTCTAGAATCTGCTGCAAAAGACCTCTTTCAAGTGTTAAAACACAAAGATGTCATTTTGAGAACTAAGGTGGGCCTGACCCATGTCGTAGTATTTTCAATTGTCTCATATGCATGTGAAGACTGGACAATTAATAAGGAAGACGGTAGAAGAATTGATGCCTTTGAATTATGGTGTTGGTGATTAATACTGAATATAGTATGGACTACCAGAAGAACGAACAAATTTGTCTTGGCAATACAGCTAGAATGCTCCTTAGAATCGGGAATGGCGAGACTTTTCTCTTTGGACATGTTATCGGAAGGAATCAGTCCCTGGAGAAGGACATCATGCTTGGTAGAAAAAAAACACTTTTTTTTTTTTCAGAGGGTCAGTGAAAAAGAGGGAGACGCTCAGTAAGAAGAATAGGCATGGTGGCTACAATAATGGGCTCAAACAGCAATGTTTGTGAGGATGGTGCAGGGCCAGGCAGCGTTTCTTTCTGTTGTGCAAAGGATCACTATGAGTCAGAACTAACTCAACGGCACCTAACAACAACAATTTCTCCCATGTAGAAAATACTTTTCTTACCTTAATTTCCTGGAGAAATTAAACCACAACTTCTTTGTGAAGCCTTCCTTCCCTCTCCAACACATACATGCACTCATGCACACCTACCTAAGCGCACACATATCCCCGCTCATGTTTCGTTTGTGTCCATGCTATACCACAAAGGTTCTAAAAACAGAATAACCCCTGTATGGACTTCCATGAATGACTTTCAGGAAATCAAAACCTCTTAATACTATATGTAAAGTTTTGTTGGTATGTGCCTTTACACATTTTTTTTCTAAAAATGGGATTTGCAGATTTGATCATATTCTCAGAAGGATCTGTGATCTAAAAGAATGTAAGAATCATAATCTGTAGGATGGAAACCACTACTATATGGCAGTATTGTTTTCAGGGGTCAGGTCTTTTTAATCTCCAATTTCCCAGCCTTTAACCTACACATACTAAGTGCTCAAAAGACACTTGATAGGTAAATTAATGGCATATACAGGAGAGCATTCTCAGGGTACTGGAAATTATGGTCTCTGTACTACATAAGGAAAGGTGACATTTATGAAACAGAAAAGTCTATCCTCACCCAGCTGCCATTAGAGAAAGCTTGGTTGATGCAGTTTATAATTTGCTAATAATTAGTGCTTTTCTACATACAAAATTAATTATAGCATAATAAAATCCAATAGCATTTGTTCTTAATTCTCCTCTGATCTGCATTCTGTTGTTTATTCTCATTTTTTTCTGATAAGGTCCGTTGTCTCTAATGTTGCTTCATTAAGGGTAAGAAATAAATCAATGGTATTTAGCTTTTCTAACCATCTGGTCTGGCAAACATCCCAAAATTAATGTTTAAATCTGGGTGCAGTTCATGTATTTTGCCTGTCTTAGGGAACATCTCTGGAAATAGGAAATAATAGGTAGGAACTACCCTTGAATTTCACTGAAAAATTTGATCCTTTTATCAGAGCCCCTCTGCTTGAGTCTACTTGGTCTTGCTCATCAAAAAAAATAGCAGCTCATATGTACCAAGTACTTTCTACAAGAAGAACTAAATGCTTTATAAAGATGATCTTACTTATTTCTCATAACATCCTCTGAGGTGGGCACTACCATATCCCCATTTTGCAAAGAAGAAAAAAAAAAGACCTTGATATATTGTTCAACTTTCCTGTGGTCATGGAGTTAATAAAATTGCAGAGTGAGGATTTAAAGTTCTCAGAATATAAATCAATTAATTGAGCACAATTGTTTAATTTAAAGTCACTTGTGGGGAAGATAGCAAGGTGGACAGGTGTAATAAACTATTTTTGTTTTTGTGCGTGATGGGCCTTTTTTTTCCTCTAATTCCCAAAATTCTTTGTCACTTCTCCCATTGAGAACTGTGGTCTATATCCCCTCACCTTGAATCCAGGAGAGATTATAATTGGTTTGGTCAGTATAGTATAATGGAAGTGAGTCTGTGTGACTTCTGAGGCTAAGTCAGAAAAGACTAAGAAGCTTCCTTCTGAGTCCTTTGGGATGCTCACTCTTAGGAAGCCTGTAGCCATGTAAGAAGTCCAACTATCTTAAGAGAGTTTGTGTGTAGATACTCTGGCCAACTGCCCCCATTGAGATTCCAGCCAGAAGCCAGAATATGGGTGAGCCATATTGTATATTCAGCCCAAGTAAGTCTTCAGGTGACAGTTCACATCTAACTATAGCTACATGAGAGACTGCCCAAATTAGCCCTTCCCAAATTCCTGACCTATAAATTCATGAGCAAAATATGACAATCATATAGTGAGACATTTTTAGTTCTCTTCCTTCCCCTCATACTCACGTTCAGTTAGTGGTCAAGGCTATCTCTTTTATCTCTAATATCTCTTCATCTTTAACCCTCCGATTTCACTGCTACTACTAGTTTCAGAGCCCTCGTGGCTCAGTGGTTGAGAGATGTGGCTGCTAACCAAAAGGTCGGAAGTTCAAATCCACCAGCCACTCCTTGGGAACCCTGTGGGGAAGTTCTACCCTGTCCTACAGGATTGCTATGAGTTAGGATTGACTCGGCAGCAATGGGTACTCTAGTTCCAGCTATCACTGTCTCTCTCTCTTTTTTATTTTTTTTGGACAAATGCAAAAGCCTTCTATTTTTATCCATATACTTACTTAATCTTTCTCGGATATCATTTAATTTAGAAATTAATTATTCTAAAGCATATGTGTGATGCTAAGATTCCCTTTATTAGGAGAATATTAGTGGTCTTGTGTATATTTAAAAATATTACTCTTTAATTCAGATTTCTGATGTTTGGTTTAAAAAAAAAGTCTCAATCCTCATCTCATGATGCAGCTTCCTCCTGGACTTCTTTTCCCGCCTTACCCTGCCTATTTCTTCACGCATGGTTAGCTCCAATTCTAACCTTCTGAGGCACAGAGATTGGTGAATGTGGGAAGGATGTGAGAGCTATCACTTGGTCGTGGGTGTATTTGGATAGTAGGAGGAATAAAAGATACAAAAATGATTCTGGGATTCCACGGCTGGGTAAGTAAGAGATGGTACCATTAATAGAAAGACTAAAGTCAAATAAGGAAATTTATTTGGAAGAAGGCATGAATCTATCTTTTATAAAACCATTGCTATCATGAAAATCAAACTACGCATTGATTGGATAAATCTGCTGCAAAAGCAAAGATATCACCTTGAAGACTAAAGTGTGCCTGATCCAAGCTATGGTGTTTTCCATTGCATCATATGCATGTGAAAGCTGGACAATGAATAAGGAAGACTGAAGAAGAATTGACGGCTTTGAATTATGGTGTTGGTGAAGAATAGTGAATATACCATGGACTGCCAAAAGAATGAACAAATCTGTCTTGGAAGAAGTACAGCCAGAATGCTCCTTAGAAGCAAGGTTGGTGAGACTGTGCCTTACATACTTTGGGCATGTTGTCAGAAGGGGTCAGTCCCCGGAGAAGGACATCATGCTTGGCAAAGTTCAGGGTCAGTGAAAAAGAGGAAGCCCCTCAATGAGGTGAATTGACACAGTGGCTGTAACAATGTGCTCAAGCATAGCAAAGATTATAGAATGGCTCAGGACCAGGCAGTGTTTCATTCTGTTGTGCATATGGTTGCTGTGAGTCAGAACCAACTCAAAGGTACCTAACAACAACAACAGCATCATGAAAATCACTCCTTTGTGCACACCCTCAGTTTTATTGCACCTCCCTTTTTTTATCACATTAGCATAACAAAACCCTGATCCTGGTTAAATTCAACTCTCTGATTGTTCTACACCTACACCCTGCTGAACATGGCTAGAAGAGCCACACAATTTTAAATGTGCCCAACCTCAAATGGGCCCCTAAAGTAACTCAGGAACCATGTATATTTCCCTAATCCATTCGCTCTCCCATACTTCTAAACAAGAACATTTCAAATCTCCTTTCCAATCCTCATTCATCCAACACCTCCTCTCCAATCTTCACTTCAGTTGTTGACTTCATTTCCTATTTTAAAGGGAATTATAAGAAGAAAATTTCCAGAAGCTCCCAGTATAATCACCTATGTGCATCTTTGCCATGTATTCTTCATAGTTTTCTGTCACTTTGTATAAACTATGTGTGCTCCTAAGGTCACCTGTATGCTGGATCTCATGACCCCTTACCTACTCAAGACCGGATGTGTAACAATTCTTCCTGGTCTCTTGTGTCACCAATTTTCCCTTCCTACTGAGTTGCTTCTAGGAGACCTGGTGGTACAATGGTTAAACAATTGGCTGCTAACCAAAAGGTCAGCAGCTCAAACCCACTAGCCACTCCATGGCAGAAAGATGTGGCAGTCTGCTTCTGTAAAGATTTACAGGATTGAAAACCCTATGGGGCAGTTCTGCTCTGTCTATACGGTCCCTATGAGTCAGAATCAACTTGATGGCAATGGGTTTGGACCAGGTAACTTCTAACAGGTTATATGCATGTCATTCTCTCTCCCTTCTTTAAAAAAAAAAAAAAAAAAAGCTTTTTCTTGACCCCATGACCCCCTTCAGCTACTACTACACTCTGATCTTACCTTTCCAAGTTTTTGGTATTCACTCTCTGTTTCTCCTCTGGTTCCTTACCTTCACAACCGCTAAACATGGGAATGACCTAGAGTTCAGTCCTCAAACCCAGGAATGAATTACCCAATAAGCAAGGTAAGCATGAGCTTAGGGTGTCAATAAAACAGGGGAACCAGTTGTCCAAAGCAAAGACCCATGGTTGCCAAGCAGACAGAACATATTTTTGCATTCAACAGCTAGTATAGTCTCATTTAAAAAGAAGTTACATTATGGATAGCTAAGACACACACACAGAAATATGTATATATTCCTGGTGGTGCAGTGGTTAAGCATTCGGCTGCTAATCAAAAGGCCGAGGCAGTTTGAATCCAGCCATTCCTTGGAAACCCTATGGGGTGGTTTTACTCCCTCCTGTAGAGCCGCTAAGAGAATTGACAGCAACGGGTTTGTTTTTATATGCATATATATATGTGTGCACAAATATATAACTCACATTCCATTTGAATGAGTGAGTAAGCAGAGAAGGGGGCACCACAAATTATCAGTATTTAGGGCCCTCACATGCCTTAATCTGGCCCTGCTCAGACCCCTTCTCTTTTCTCTATACAGACACTACCTCAGTGATTCATCCAGTGTGGGTCACCATGAGTCAGAATTGACTCAATGGCAACTAACAACAACATTATGATGACCACTTCCAAATTTACAACTCAGCCCAGACCCCCTCCTAAACTCCAAACACATATATCTAGCGTTTGTGACATTTCCATTGATACCTAACTATACCCAAACTATCAAAATCTTCTGAATTACAATAAATATACCAATATCCTCATTTCTATTTTTTCAATTAAAGCTTTGAAGTGATCCTTCACTTCTATGTCTTATATTTCACGTCTCATCTGTTAGCAAATCCTGTCTACTAAATATATCCAGAATCTCACCCCATCTTACTGTATCTATCACTTCCATTCTTTGCAAGGCCACCATCATCTCTTGGCTGGATTTTTGCAATGGCTTACTAAGGGGTGCCACTACCTCCACACACTTGCCCTTCAGTATAGTCTCAACACATCAGCCAGATCATGTCAATCCCTCCTTCAAAACTTCCCATTGAGTTTTTGTGTCATCAGAGTCAAAGCCATCATATTGGAGAGGTCTACATGCTCTCTATATCCTAGAATGTCTAGTTATGCCTTTGTTGGTATGCTTACTAATGGATTTTTTCATTTCAATTTTAACTACTTGGTGCAACTAAATAAAAATGAAAAAATATATTCCCCAATATGTGTATTTGTGTATATTTACATGTTTTCAAATATAAAGGGAAAATACATAATGTTATAGAATAAGATATTAAAATAATTTTCACAAGTTACAGATGTCCTGATAACTCATAAGTGGTGAAACTATATAGGGTCATCCTTAATGAGTGAAAACATTTTTTTATTTCACACTTCCCACATTTTGTAATGTTTATAAAAATTAATATGTTTTAAAGATTAAAAAATATTAAATGGTACTTATTTAACTATCAAAACTGAATAAACACATCTCTATCCCAATTGTTATTGGTAAGCTTTTTATTCGACAAAAAAGGGTCTTTGGAACTTTTTTAAGTTGATAGCTGAAAGATACGTTTCTTGTAATTCAGAGAATCCATCATAAATTCTGTTGATTTGGTTTTTAATAACTGTAAACGAATCTACCTTACATTTTCCTTTTTCTGCTTTTTTATTCCAGCTCTGACTTTATGATATTTGACAAAGTCAGATAGATATGAGTCATTTTTTAATGGATGATTATGGAATTATATTTCAGTCACACATACTTCTTCAAGTATATGGCCAACTGAAATTTTTTAGTGCAGCTCCATGATAGTTTGTTTTTGGTGACTAAAAATGTCAGGAAGAAATGAAAAATTTTAATTACTTATTTAGATATATAATTAGCTTGTGTATACAATAATAATTGTTTATATTGAGTTCTCACACTATGCTGTCTTTTAAGTGGATTTCATCTTTAATCTTCATAAAAAGGACTCTACAATGATCCCATTTTACAGACATAGGAGAGACTAAGAGAGTTATTACATAAAAGGGTTATAAAAAGCAAATAACTTTCCCAAGGTCACACCTATGGAAAATGGATTCAAAATATTTTGAATAGTATTACTAGTGATAATTGAGCCATGGATGAACTTCATTGACTACCGTACTGCTACTGCACGAAGTTGTCTTGAATTGTATTATGATTCCTAGTTTTTACTTCATATCCTGTAGATGAGCTTAGATTTGCAACCCAGAGACCTTTACTTCACTATTGGCTGATCATTAGTCACTAGACAAGGACGCAATCAATGGATTAGAGTCTCTTTTTTAAAACTCTGTTAGAATGACCTTGTAGAGTTATGAAGGGTGGGATTCAGGCTCTAAGCTTGCCATGATAGAAAAGGAAAATTAAGCCTATTTCTTTTCAGTAACACTGAAGAAAGCAAAGTAGTGCTTTTCAGTGAAAAAGGAAAACAATACTTACAAAATGGTAACAAAACCATGCTTTCATTCTTTTCTAAAGCAGTTTCGCTCTTCAGCTCTCTTCAACTGACTTTTTTACATTGTATTTAATTTCTTTCTTTCTTTTTTACACAAGTTGTTCCACCAAATAAATTCAGGGATATCAGATTTTTCCTCCTTAAATAATGTACTTAGTAGAGAAGTTTTAGAAGTACAACGTGTTGTCTGTTAGAAGTTTTGGGGAAGGTAATCATGTCTGACACCTGAAAGCATCTGTCAGATGAAATTGTATTACCTAACAAAATTATAGGAAATTTTGATCAGCTTAAGACAACAAGAAAAACATTTTAAGAAAGTAATTAAGAATGGAGATCATGTGTGAAATATTTTTAGCTCTTATTTGTCTACTAAAGGAATAAAAGATCAACACCTCATTGTTAAATATTTTATCTAAAACTTTTATTTTGAAAGTTATTTGATTTTACAGCAAATTGCCATAGTTATATTTGGATAAGCCAACTACCAATATTTAATTATTCTAGTCTGTAAGAGATTTTTGCTCGCAGTCTGCTCTGAAAGAGATTTTTGCTCGCAGTCTCTTCATATTTTAATTCTAACAGTATGTTAACTTGATGCAATGCTGAGCATAGAGAGTGTGATTCTCTAACTTCATAAGCAACCAAAGTTTAATATTCAGAAAGTATTTATTGAGTACCTACTGTATGCTAGGAGCTGTGAGTAATGCATGAATAAAACAGCTGATCTTTGCCCTCATAGAACTTACAGCCGGCTCAGGGAGAAAAAGAATAGAGAACAAAACCCACAAATTAGCATATAATTTAAATATCATAATTAGTATGAAGAAAAATAGCAAAGTGGGATGAGAGTTAATAAAAGGAATAGACTATTTGTCCACATGACAAATTTTCTGTGGGTTTAAGGATATAATTGATCTCTGAACAAAAAGAATAATTTTCATAAATTTATGAACTTTTTGGCCATTTTTAGGGGCAGAATTTAGCAAGTATTTTGGATAGTATTACCAGCACAGTGATAAATATTAAAGAAGAAGAATAACTTCAAAAATATATCTCTTCAGCTTAAAAAATTCTAGAAATAATTGAGAAATACAAATCCAAAGCTCACAGCATTCCCATTAATTATGTGCATTTAACAGCACCATCTTGCCTTCCATATCAGTAAGTTCACCCTCCTCAAAGATTTTCTCTAAATATAAGCATAAGAAAAGAAGAGAATTTACATTTGTTAAATAGTCTACCATGAACAGGTATTCATTTAATCCTCACAATAACTTCATGATGCAGGTATTTTATCCTCAATTTATAGCTGTTGAATTACTTTTCAGAAAAGTTAAGACACAGTTACAGTTTTGGATAAGAATCACACTAAAAAGAAAAAAAATAAGGAAAAGCTAAACTCCCATTTCACAAAAAAAAATGTAGTAAAGAGCAGAGAGCCAAGGAAGCAACTGGGGGAGCTCATTAGGGACAGAAAGCAAAAAGAGAGATGGAGAGACCGGGTAGGATGCTACTTACTGGAACCTGGGTACGAGGTGGTACATATGACTCTGTCCTGACCGATACTTTTATCACATGCTCTGGCCATCGTTAACTGTTCAAGGTTGTATATGTGGCTCCAATATTCCTAGATTTTTTTTCATGTAGAAGTTCAAAGACTTCCCCCAATTCCTCTAGGTTTACTGATTTGGGATGATACAAGCAATGTCCAAAGCAATCAAGTGAAACAACTTTTGCTGTGATCCATAAAATTTTCATTGGTTAATTTTCAGAAGTAGATTGCCATACCTTTTTTTCCTAATCTGTCTTAATCTGGAAACTCCACTAAAACCTGTCCACCTTGGGTGACCCTGCTAGTGTATGAAATACCGGTGGCACAGCAACACACAAACCACTACAGTATGACAAAGTGACAGATAAGGGTAGTGGAAATTAGTTGCTACTGAGTGCTGAGTCTCTTTTTATAGTGCTTTGCCAAGCCTTCTAAATAAGCCAAACGTTATGCTCAACAAAGCATAAGAATTCACAGAAGACATGATTCCTTTCTTACTATTAAGAAGAGACTTTTAGCTTTAGTTACTGACTAAACAACTGTGCTCTACATGTGTGATTCATTTTGTATACATATATGGGTATTGGCTGGTTGTAATATTGTGATGTGATAATGGCTTATATATGACAACACCATTCTCTGTATGTAAGGAGTCGGTCATCAATGAAAGGTGAATTCATTTGTAAGGTCAGTCATCATGACAGCCAAATTCCTGAGGATACAAGTATGTTTCTCAGGCAAGTATTTGAGGGGTTGTCATTGGAGAGAAAGAATGTAAATTATTCTGCTTAGCTTTCAAAGGTAGAACTAGGTAAAATGAATAAAAGTTAGAGGAAGGAAAACTCAAATTCAATTAAGAGAATGACTCTGTAGCATTCCTTATTACTGAAAGTGTTCAAAGAGTTCAGAATTTCTTCCATGTGTTAGGAATATTTAGGGAGGATTCTTGCATTGGCCAAGAGGATAGCACATAGATGATCCCTGCATTGGCCTGGATAGCTTCTACGATGCTTGCAACTCTAAGCTTCCATTACTCTATCCTCCTAGATCCACACATAACTGTGCAGTATGCAATCTATTTAATAGTAATAGAGTCAGGGATCTGAAAAATTAGAATTTATCCCACTGTTTTATATTTATATAAAGCACTCTTAGCAGTATGAGGAACTGGTATGGTTTATTGCTTTACTTTTAAAGAAATAGTGTCAGACATGTAAAACCAGGAGGAGCTACTATCAAGAAAATGGATTTAAAGACACAACATACAAATCACAATAATTTCCTTTTTAGGGGAAATTTTCACTTGCAATAGAAAGAAAAAGTGGAAGTATGGGAAGATGTCTTCCAGAAAATTATGTTTTCCCAAAAGCCACTTTAAATTTCAATAATTTAATCAACCATCTGATTCTGATTTCAAGTCAAGAATCATAGAGGTTCATTTCATTCTAAACAAACAACCTGAAATCATTCAAATATCGATGACAAAGAATAACACCATTAACTGTGCTGAGTAAAAAAAGGAGTCAAGTAAGGGAGAAAGATGTTTAATGGCACTTACCAAATTAAGATTTTTTTTTTTTTTCCTCCAAGAACCACCTTGAAGCTGAAACTTGGGAAAAGTTTCCTACTTTTGCATGTGAAAATCTCCACTCTATCCCTTGCATGATCTGTTGTGTCCCTGAAACTTGTTTTCTGTCTAGATGTCTAAAGAAAGGTATTATTTAGAGTGAAATATATTTTTATGGATGTTGATATGATCTCTGGTCTTTGAGTCATCAACAAGCTAAATTAAGAGAATAGAGGTGATGTATGGACAAGGAGAGTATGTAGTTGCTCTACTGCCATTGCTCAGTTCACAGTGAGGATTGAGCCATTCTAATCCCCTTGGATTTTTTAACTACCAAAACAGCTTGGGCCCATCAGCAAATTGCAGCGGCATATGGTCCAGGTTTACGAGTAATCTGGCACATGATTAAGCAAGGGAGATGTCATCCTTCAGCAAATACTGAAAACATTGTACGATTTTGATGGGGTTTAGATAAGTCAAAAGGATAAAATTATAATTATTAAATACTTTGAAAAATAAACAATTTTAATTTTATCAAATTAAATTTTCTTTAAATGTACGAATTACCGTGGGGGGTGGGGAAGCAGTGCCCAAATTGTTTAGAAGTAGTAGTTCTGTTTCTCAGCTGAGCTTTGGATTATTTTCATAGGGTTACATACTAGAACAATGTTTCAGTAAGCACCAAGTTCCTCTTTCTTGAATATCACTTTTCCGTTGTATATGCATCTATTCTAAGATCCTAGTGACAAAGGAAATAATTTGTGCATTTCAAAAAAAGGTATAATATGAAGATATGGTTTTTTTTTTTCACGATAATTTTTTTTTTTTTTTTATAATAACAAGCGTCTAATATAACCTCGTCCATTTCTGGATGCACATTAGAATCATCTGGGGAAATGTTTTAAAAATATAGATACTAAGAATCTATCCCCAAGGATTCATATTTAATTGGTCTGAGGTAAGGTCCAGGCATTGGTATTTTTTTAAAATCTACTCTGGTGTTTCTACTGTACAGACAGAGTTATGATCTGCAGAACATGGCAATGCTCTGGTGTGCCAAGGGTACACAAAACTATAGGATAAAAGCTAAATGCACCTTTCTGCATACTCCAACTTACTCAAAGTTTTGGGGAAGAATTTTATTATTTTGTGTTCCTCTTAAATGATTATTAAAGAAATTATGAGTGTAAAAATATTATTTTATACTAAGATAAAGATATAGTAAAATACAAAATTCACATGAAGTGTTCAGACAAAACTGTGCCCCAATACCTTAAGAGGAACAGGTTTATTCACTCATGTTTTCCTTCATTCTTCAGACATTTTTGAAGAACTAATATATATAAAACACGCCTTTCTTAAGGCTACTTCAGTGCTTGAAATGTCTTCTATTTGATTGCTTATACATAGGAAATTAATAACTAAGTATTTAAGTATTTATTCACTCATTAACTTAGTGATATACAGCCACTCCTCAGTTATCAACATGGTTAGGCTCCAAATACCAGGCCGTTATGTGAAAATGAAAGATGATCACATCAGATCATAAAATGAAGGATGACTACATCATTACATACCTGCCAAATTACATTATTACATAATTGCCAAATTACACCATTACATAACTGCCAAACCACTGGGAATCATGGCCCAGCCAAGTTGACACATAACGGTAACCATCACAGCCAGCTTTACTCTCACCTTGCACCTTGGCATTTGTTACTGTCAGACATACATCGTTAATATGCAAAATACTTGGAGAGTAGATTTTTTGCTACCGTCATAAATGCAAACTGTCAGATAAGGAGGTAGTCCGTAAGTGAGGAGTGGATATATATACATGTGTATGTATGTGTATATACATATATATACATGCAAACACATGTATGCATATATGCATATATATAATAGGAATATATATGATATACTATATATAAAACCAACAAAAACCAAACCCATTGCCATCGAGTGGATTTCAACTCAGAGATCATATATATATATATATATATATATATATATATATATATTCAACAACATAAGCAGCGACTATACATATGGACCTTGCCAGATGGAATACACAAGAATCAAACTGACTACATCTGTGGAAAAGACAATGGAAAAGCTCAATACCATCAGTCAGAGCAAGGTCAGGGACCAACTGAAGAACAGACTGTCAGTTGCACCTGTGTAAGTTCAAGTTGAAACTGGGGAAAATTAGAACAAGTCCACAAGAGCCAATGTATGACCCTGAGTGCATCCACTTGAATTAACAGACTATCTCAAGAATAGATTTGACACATTGAACACTACTGACCTAAGGTCAGACAAGTTATGGGATGATATCAAGGACATAATATATGAAGAAAGCCAAAGGTCATTAAAAAGACAGGAAAGAAAGAAAAGACCAAAATGAATGTCAGAAGAGAGTCTAAAACTTGCTCTTGAATGTGGAGTAGCTAAAGCGAAAGGAAGAAATGATGAAGTAAAAGAGCTGAACAGAAATTTCACGGATAGCTTGAGAAGACAATGAAAAGTATTATAATAAAATGTAAAAGACCTGGAGTTAGAAAACCAAAAGAGAAGAACAAACCTGGCATTTCTCAACTGAAAGAACTGAAGAAAAAATTCAAGCCTCAAGACGCAATGTTGAAGGATTCTATGGGTGAAATATTGAACAACACAGGAAGCATCAAAAGAAGATGGAAGGAATACACAGTCACTGTAATAAAAAGAATTGGACAAAGTTCAGCCATTTCAGGAGGTAAGACATGATCAGAAACTGATAGCACTGAAGGAAGAAATCCAAGCTGCACTGAAGCCATTGGTGAAAAACAAAGGATCCAGGAATTGACAGAATACCAGTTGAGATGTCCCACAAATGGATGCAACTCTGGCAGCGTTGTTCACTCATCAATGCCACGAAACTTGGAAGAAAGCTACCTGGCCAACTAACTGGAAGAAATCCATATTTGTCCCCATTCCAAAGAAAGGTTATCCAACAGAATGTGGAAATTATCAAACAATATCATTAAGACCATACACAAGGAAAATTTGGGGGGAGATCATTCAAAAGCAGTTGCAGTAGTACATCGATAGGGAACTGCCAGAAATTCAAGCCAGATTCAGAAGAGAATGTGGAACCAGGGATATCATTGCTGATATCAGATGGGTCTTAGCTGAAAGCAGAGAATACCAGAAAGATGTTTATCTGTGTTTTACTGACTATGTAAAAGCATTCAGCTGTGTGGATCATAACAAGTTATGAATAACATTGCAAAAAATGGGAATTCCAGAACACTTAATTGTGCTAATGTGGGACCTGTACATAGGCCATGAGGCAGTCGTTTGAACACAACAACGGGATACTGCATGGTTTAAAATCAGGAAAGGTGTGTGTCAGGGTTGTAGCCTTTCACCATACTTATTCAATCTGTGTGTTGAGCAAATAATCTGAGAAGCTGAACTATATAAAGAAGAATAAAGCATCAGGATTGAGGAAGACTCATTAACAACCTGCAATATGCAGATAACATAACCTAGCTTGCTGAAAGTGAAGAGGACTTGATGCACTTACTGATGAAGGTCAAACGTCAAAGCCTTCAGTATGGATTACATCTCAACGTAAAGAAAACAAAAATCCTCACAAGTGTACCAATAAACAACATCATCTTAAGTGGATAAAATATTGAAATTGTCAAGGATTTCAATTTACTTGGATCCACAAACGATACCATGGAAGCAGCAGTCAAAAAAATGAAACAAAGTATTGCATTAGGTAAATCTGCTTCAAAGACCTCTTTAAAGTGTTAAAAAGCAAAGATGTTACTTTGAGGACTAAGACTGCCTGACCCAAGCCATAGTATTTTCAATTGCCTCATATGCATGTGAAAGTTGGACAATGAATAAAGAAGACCAAACAAGAATTGATGCATTTGAATTATGGTGTTGAATATACCATGAACTGCCAGAAGAGTGAACAAATCTGTCTTGGAAGAAGCACAGCCAGAATGCTCCTTAAAAGTGGGAATGGCAACAAATATGTATGCACTTTGGACACATTATGAGGAGTGGCCATTCCCTGGAGATGGACATCATGCTTGGTAAATTGTTGTTATTATGTTCTGTCGTGTCAGTTCGGTCTCATAGCCACCCTATATGTACAACAAAATGGAAAACTACCTGGTCCTGAGCCATCCTACAATCATTTTTGATGTTTGAGCCCATTTTTGGAGCTACTGGTCAACCAATCTTGTCAAGGGTTTTCCTCTTTATAACTGACCCTCTTCTTTTCCAAGCATGAGGCTTTCACTGGCCAATTTTTTCAAATGTAGACTGCCAGGTCCTTCTTCCTAGTCTCTCTTAACCTGGAAGTTCTGCTGAAACCTGTCTACCAGGGTCACCCTTCCAGTGTTACAGCAAGATGCAAACCACCTCAGTATGACAAACTGACAGACTCATGGTGGTGGTAAAGTGGAGGGTCAGCAAAAAAGACCCTCAACAAGATGAATTGACACGATGACTACAACAATGGATTCAAACATGGCAACAATTGTGAAGATGGTACAAGCCCGGGCAGTATTTTGTTCTGTTGCACATAGGGTCGCTATGAATCAGAACCAACTTGATAGCACCTAGTAACAACAAGTCTCCTCTGACATCCATCTTGGTCTTTTCTTTCTTTCCTGTCTTTTCAATGACCACTTGCTTTCTTCATGTATGATGTCCTTGATGTCATTCCACAACTCATCTGGTCTTCGGTCACTAGTTTTCAATGCGTCAAATCTGTTCTCCAGATGGTCTCTAAATTCAGGTGGGATATACTCAAGGTCATATTTTGGCTCTCGTGGACTTGCTCTGATGTTCTTCAGTTTCAGCTTGAACTTGCATATGAGCAATTGATGGTCTGCTCCACAGTCGGCCCCTGGCCTTTTTTTGACTGATGATATTGAGCTTTTCCATCGTCTCTTTCCACAGATGTAGTCAATTTGATTCCTGTGTGTTCCATCTGGCAAGGTCCATGTGTATATAAAAAAAAAAAAAAAAAAACCCATGTGTATAGTCACCGTTTATGTTGGTAAAAGAAGGTATTTGCAATGAAGAAGTCTTTGGTCTTGCAAAATTCTATCGTTCGATCTCTGGAATTGTTTCTATCACCAAGGCCATATTTTCCAATTATTGATCCTTCTTCTTTGTTTACAACTTTCACATTCCAATTGCTAATAATTCCCAATGCATCTTGATTGCATGTTCAATCAATTTCAGACTGCAGAAGCTGATAAAAATCTTCTATTTCTTCATCTTTGGCTCTAGCGGTTGGTGCGTAAATTTGAATAATAGTCGTATTAACTGGTCTTCTTTGCAGGTGTATGGATATTATCCTATCACTGACAGCATTATACTTCAGGTTACACCTTGAAACATTCTTTTTGATGATGAACATCGAGCAGCTGGACAATGAATAAGGAAGACCAAAGAAGAATTGAAGCCTTTGAATTGTGGTGTTGGCGAAGAATATTGAATATACCATGGAACTGCCAAAAGAACAAAAGAATCTGTCTTAGAAGAAGTACAACCAGAATGCTCCTTAGAAGCAAGGATGGCGAGACTGCGTCTTACATGCTTTGGACATGTTGTCAGGAGAGATCAGTCCCTGGAGAAGGACATCATGCTTGGCAGAGTACAGGGTCAGCGGAAAAGAGGAAGACCCTCAACAAGGTGGATTGACACAGTGGCTGCAACAATGAACTCAGGCATAACAGCGATTGTAAGGATGGCTCGGGACTGGACGGTGTTTCGTTCTGTTGTGCATAGGGTCACTATGAGTCAGAACCGACTTGATGGCACCTAACAAAAACAACAACAGTAACAACAATATATAATAGAAATATATTTAATAGGAATAATAGCTGCAGCAATGGACTCAAACATAGCAATGATCATGAACATGGCACAGGACCAGGCATTTTTTTCTGTCATACATGAGGTCGCCATAAGTCCTAGCCAACTCAAAGGTAACTAACAGCATAATATTTATATATATAATAAGAATATATATGTGTGTTTATGCATGTTTTTTTAATTAGTTAAAAAATTAAATCAATACTAGGCTGCATCTATGCCTAAACATGATGAGTTTGGCAATCACAGGTATGGTCACATAAACCTGATTTAGATTCTAATTCCCTCACAGAATATTTAGCACTTATGACTGTGAGGACACTGGGAAACAAATCTAACAGCAGAAAGAAAACAGGTAAAAATTTTCATCTCATTCTACCGAATATTACAGTGATCTTTGGAGTCACAACGTAACATTGATGATTTCAGGTTTTTTGGTTGTTCTGGGCACTATATTCTTACCCTGTCAACTTATTTCTCACCAGAGTAAAGCTGATTAGCACTACAGGAATTTATAGCCATGTAATTCAATATGTGTATAAGGAATTAAATTTCCCGGAACCACCACCTACCATGGGGAGTCAGAGACAGGACAAGTTTAACTTCATTATCTCCTAGTCTTTGACCTTATTAATACCGGTACTCCACCCTGGAGTACTCCCTACTGATAACCTTCCTCACTTTTCTCTTCAGGTCGTAGTTAATTAAAAAGTGCTTATTGTTCCAGCTTTACTGCAGCTCCAAGGGGGGGTGGGGGGATTAATTTTATATTATTCTCAACTAAGTATTTTTTGCAAAAACTCCTGCTCGGTTAACCAACAGGTACCCACTTAGCCCACTGCAGAGTTACCATAACAAAAAATTCCCCTCATCTTGTCAAGATCTCTGCACTCTCTGGGCTTTAGGAGGACTTCTGTCTTGGCCGTCTAGTGCTGCTACAGCAGAAATACCACAGTGGATGGTTTCAACAAAGAGAATTCCATTTTCTCACAGTCTCTGGGGCACTGGCTCCAGGCGAAGGCCCTTGTTCTCTGTCGGCTCTGGAGGAAGGACCCTGTCACCAGTCGTCCCTTGGCCTGGGAGCATCTCGGTGCAGAAACCTCAGGTCCAAAGGGCATGTTCTGCTTCTGTCACTGCTTTCTTGGTGGTATGAGGTCCCCATGTCTCTCTGCTTGCTTCTCTCTTTTATATCTCAAAAGAGACTGGTTTAAGACATACCTAATCTCATAAAAAGGCCTCATTAATATAACTACCACTAATCTATCTTATCACATCATAATGACAGGGTTTACAACATATAGGAAAATCACATAAAATGGTGGACATGCACATAAAATGGTGGACAATCACACAATACTGAAAATCATGGCCCAGCCAAATTGACAGGTGTTTTGGGGGGACACAATTCAATCCATGACAGCTTCTGTACCCAGTACTCCAAACTGTCATAGAAGAGCAGATGTGAGAGATTTCTGTCTATGACTGTTAGAAAAATGTCTCAAGCCTTAATTTAAAATATTCATGTTGAATATTTATATTATTTGGAAAACCCCACAACTGTAAATCAAGGAAGTGTCACAGAAAAGGTAGACTAAATCTTTTACACAGAAGAAAAACTTAGAGGAAAAGGCTCAGAAGTTCACTGATGGAAAATGGGAAATGAGAAAACAAATGGTTTGAGCTCAACTCAAACTGAACACTAACTGAAAGGTTGACAGTTTGAACACAACCAATGGTGTCGTTAAAGAAAGTCCTGGCAATCTGCTTCTGTAAAGGTCATAGCCAAGGAAAACCTACAGAGTAATTCTAATCCATAACGCATGAGGTCACCATGAGTCACAATCAGCTCCTCACCAATGGGTTTTTTTGGTTTAGTCATATCAAGGTGGTTTCCAAAAGTGAAAGGATTCAAGTTCCCTCCCCTATTTGGCAAGATCAGAGTGGAGTTTGATGATTTGTATGGAAAATTGTTTAGGTGGGCAAGAGCTATTTTGCAGTCTGTGAATTTCTAAAACTAAAAAGCAAAAAGATCACAGCTGGAGGACCTGTAGACTGGCCCAGAATCAACAGTAAAAGGATCAAAAGTGATTTTCCTGGCTGTCCCAAGAGTTGTGTACATCATAAGGGTAATAAAGTGAGTCTTGGAGAAGGAGTGAGCCAACAAAGATGTTTCCAGAGTTGATTGGGAAGGAATTAGTGTCAAAGTATAGAATCAACTAAATTAAGAGGCAACTAAAACACAAGATCTCAAAGTACACCCAGGAAAAAAATAAAATATCAGATTCAGGTAAGATAAATGGGTTTGCTAATAGAGATCATATCCAAATTCTCAGTGTGCATATTTGATACAGTATAATATTCCTGCCTAAGGAGCCCTGGTGGTGCAACAGTTAAGTGCTCAGCTGCTAATTGAAAAGTTGGTGGTTTGAACCCACCCAGTAGCTCCATGGGAAAAAGACATGGTGATCTGCTTATGTAAAGATTAAAAATACAGCCTAGAAAATCCTACATGGCATTTCCACTCTGTCACATGGGGTCTCTATGAGTCAAAATTGACTCACAGCACCTAACAACAGTAACTACAACAATATTCCCTGCTAATTCAATTACTTAAAATCATTTTGTGTTAAGATTTCTAATTCGTGTTTCAGGTATACCCAGAGTTTCTGGAAAAAGTGGATACTACAGACAGTAATTGTCCATGGAAGTCAAGAGTTAGAAAATCAAAGAAAATCCAGGAAAAGCACAAAGTAACAAGAAATTAGAGGCACACTGTTCCTCAATATTTTACCTCCTTCTGGTAACAGTATATTTAAAACAGGGGCAGTAGCTACACTATGCATAGTGTAGAAGAGCATAGTGTATCCTTGTCCTTCTGCAAAGGTACCATAATCCAAGATGTAACACATGAAGTTGAATCCAAAAAAAGTACTTATTAAGAGTAACCATGTGGAAATTTTGTAGTTGTTATTAAAGTACAAGGAAGACATTCTATTTTTCTAATAATTTAACTAATTCCAAAGCTGGCACACCCCATCTAGAATTTCTTAGCAATATTTTGCTTGGAAACCTATTAAAAAATTCTACTACTAGTTCTAAATTATTACCATACCAGATTTCCTCCTGAAAAAATAGTTAAAAATAATAAAACCCCATTGCCCTGATTCCAACTCATACCCACTCAACCCACTCATAGCGACCCCCAACTCATAGTGCCCTATAAACCAGTTGCCATTAAGTCAGTTCCAACGCATGGTGACCACATGTGTGTCAGAATAGAACTGTGCTTCACAGGGTTTTCAATGGCCGGTTGTTCAGAAGCAAATCACCAGGGCTTTATTCTGAGGTACCTTTAGGTATACCTGAACCATCAACCTCTCAGCAGTGAACACATTAACAGTTTGCACTATCCAGGGGTAACTGTGGCAGCAATAGTTGCCATTTATTGCGTACCAACTAGGTGTAGGTGTTCCCAGAACTAGTAAAATAGTTACTAATATCTTTATTTAAGAGAAGAAGGAGTTGAAGCCTAAAGAAGCTAAACAACTTGCCCAAGAATCCCCAGTTGGTATCCTAACTCAGGGATCACTTTTTCTTAAAAAGATTTAAGTTCCATTCAGAGATTCAGTGACTCATGCTAGGATTACATAGCTAAGTTCTATTCCATAGTTCAGTAGTTCAGGGCTTCTACTTCCTGTTTCACCATGTAATACCTGTATACTAAGTATACTAGCTTAGCTTTATTATTATTATTATTTGTTATTTATTATTGGATCACTAAATCACACCCTACAGTCCATTATGGTCATATTAAGACCATGTCTGTGCAGTAATTTAAGCCTTCAGACATGCAGACAAGCTTTCCAAGTGTAGCTTCTCACCTGCTGAGAAGTTCTGAAGATATAAGTGTCTTTCTCCTAACACTTGTGTTTCTGAAATATTTTCAAGTTAGAAACTACTATAATGTATTTCAGTATTAGATTATTATTGTTCTTTTACAGTCAAAGGATGAACCATCACTTCTGTTTTTCCTGGCCCATTTGTGGAACTAAAAAAAAACCCACTGCTATCAAGTCAATTCCAACTCATAGCAACCCTCAAGACAGAGTAGAACTGCCCCATAGAGTTTCTGAAGAGCAGCTGGTAGATTTGAACTTGCTCACATTTTGATTAGCAGCCAAATGTTTAACTGCTGCACCACCAGGGCTCCCCATTTGTGAAAGAAAATATTTTAAATTTCATTTAAAAGAAAAACTTTAAAAGATATTCAATGGGGATCTATGATTAAGGTGGGGAAAGAAAAGCTTCTGCTTTAGCAAAGCCATCCAGTTGGAAAGTATGAAATTGTCAATTACTAGGAAAGGAATACACAAGCATCAAGAAGAAATTGATATAAAGAAATGTTTCATGATTATTATCTTACAGCAAAAAATCCTTTAAGAAACACTACATATTCAAGGTTGAAAATTAGAGGAGCTCTCACTTATAGGAACTCTAACTCAATTTACTCCTAATAAAAATTTTAGTTAGAAGGAAAGTAAAATATGTATTTCTCATTTCACTTGATTTCTGTTGATAAGTAGCACATTTTCCCTTGATCCCAACAGTAGACTCAGAGTCTCTGTCCACTAAGAACTCTGATATTTGCTCCTGTCTGATAACTGTCACCTCATCTATCTGCTTCTTATAGCTTCACAGATTCATATAATTTGGGAACAATAAAAAATTTACATATTAACAAGTCAAAATTAATGCTGTATGAAGCATAATAAACTATTTGTAAAAATGTATCCAAAGAGATGGCCCAAGGTGGCAGCTTAGTCACATGCTCCATGCCGTCCCCTTACAACAAAGAAGCAAGAAGCCAAATGAAACAGATACTGATGACAATCTGGAAACCCAAACCAGCAAACAGAAGGATGAAGAATTGGGTCAAACACTGAAGAGAAGGAGAAACTGAAAGAAAACAGTGAATGAGGAGAATTACAAACTGTAGGCACCCTGCCAGTCTGCCCAGTGCAGCATGGCCATCTTGACACAAAGCAAGCACTGTTCCCGGATGAGAAGCACAGAAAGACCATTTCACAGAATCCTCAATAAGAGAGAGAGATACTGTGTAGACAAACCCAGAGTAAAGCAAGGTAAGCATAACATGAACTGGATCTGAGGAGGGAAAGTGCAGGAAGGCAAGCAAGATCCCTAGAGATCCAAATGACCATAGAGCAGAGAGGGAGCCAGAAAATAGGAACAGAACTACTTACCATCTGTGGTCCCTGATCATTTGGGCAGGTGGCACTAGTGGAGTGGAGAATCCTTGGAATGGCAGCTAGAGATCCCTCACCCCACCAGACTCTGGACAGCCCTCCTTCCTTGCATTTAGTTGGGACTGCATCTTGATCACTGGTTGTGCTCCGTGAGGAGTGCACCAGCACCCATGCAAGAGACTCGGGAGACACACTCCTCTTTTTCTCCCCCTACCTTCCCAGTGACCAGTGGTGTGGTCCCTCTGTCTTGCCCTCCCCCGACCCAGCAAGTCACAGTGCTCCTCCTATATCATTGGACCTACTACTGGAGGCTCATACTGGCTTCACCCAACCCAGCGCTGCCCTGCCTGCCCAGCAACAAGTGGCATGAGTCCCTGTGCCGCCCACCAGGTGACTGGTGACCCTCTCACCCTCACCCCGACCACCTGGCAACTGGCAGTACACACACAGTGGACAACCCAGCAACCAGCAAAAATGCTCCTGCATCCATGCCCCAGTGACCTGTTGGACTGACACGTCACCTCATCAGCAATGCCAGCCACATCCTGACAATGCTATCTTCGCCTCTGCCAAATGATGAAGAGGAGATCCTAGTGCCCTCATTTAGCATCCACCTGGCTGCAATGTCACAATCCCACACCCAAACAATTCCTGCAAGCAGTCTGCATTTGCACTGAAATCCCTCAACAGCACACCACCTACTGAGATGCCAATTGGTACACACACAGCAGGCCTATCTGTACATTTGGGTAGCACTCCCCCATAACAAATATGGAGAAGTCCTTCCCTGACTTCAAGAGAACACAATAACTGCTAGCATAAACCCAGAAGTACCCCACAGTCCCAAAAGAGCTGTGGAGACACCCTGACCACCCAAATTTGTCACCTAATATCAGTGAAAGGACCTTCTCTCCCACCTTCACTCAATCCGGTAAGGGAAGACACACAAGCCTAACCACAGAGGACTCTCACTTGGGTGTGACCCACCATACCCTACTAGTGAGAGGAAATCATGCCTAGCCAAGAGACACCACCAAAGTCACACATAGACCAGAACCGCAAAGCAATAATTAAAATAATATAGACAAATATAGACAAATCCCTTGGTACTAAGTTATTTGAGGAAGATTCAGAAAAAAAGAATGAATAAAAATGATGAAACCCTAAGAGTTACATGGGACACTATCAAGAGGAATAATTTACACATAATATGAATTCAAAAGAGTAGGAGGAAAAAAGTACAGTGAATTTTTGAAGATTTATTGGCATAAAACTTCACTAATATCATGAAAGATGAGTTTTTCATCCAAGAAGCTCAAGGAACCCCATACAGGATAGACCCCAAAAGAAAGACACCAAGATATATCATAATCAAACTTTCCAAAACCAAAGACAAAAAAAGAATTCTGATAGCAGCTTGTAAAAAATGAAATATCACCTACAGAAGGGCACTGATAAGACTAAGAGCTGATTTCTTGGCAGAAACCATGCAGGCGAGAAGGGAATGGGATGACATATATAAAGCCCTGAAAGAAAAGAATTGCCAACCAAGAATCATATATTCAGAAAAACTGTCTTTCAAATATGATGGTGAAACTAGGACATTCATAGATAAACAGAAATTAAGGGAATTTTTAAAAACCAGACCAATCTTACAAGAAATATTAAAGGAAATCCTTTGGACAGAGAACTTACACCATCAAACAACAACCTAAGATTAAGACACACAGCAGCATCATCCAGATACCAACCCACATAAAGGATTTTCAAAAGTAAAATAAAGATAACAAAACTGAAAACGGGGAACCAGAGATGTCAATCTGTAAATGATGACAACAAATTCAAAACAAAAAGGAGAATAAATAATGTAGTTACAGAACTTCCATAGTGAGAGAAAGTCAAGGCGATATCATGATATAACAGACTGTTTTAAACTTAGGAATATAAAGGTAAATTTCAGAGTAACCACAAAGAAAATTAATAAATCTACTCACCAAAATAAAGAAAATCAAAAAGACTCAGTAAACATAAAATCAACAATAAAGAATATGAAAAGAAAATCCATAAACAAAAAGAACTCAGCACAGAAAATTAAGCTGAATAAAGAAACCATTAAAGCCATACACACACAAAAAGCATAACAAAATGGCAGTATTAAATTGATACATATAGATAATCACTGTGAATGTAAATGGTTTAAAAGCATCAGTCAAGAGACAGAGAGTGACAAAATGGATAAAAAAAAGATCCATTAATACATTGCCTACAAAAGACACACCTTAGACACAAGACATCAATAGGTTAAAAATAGAAGGATGAAAAAAATATATATCAAGCAAACAGTAACCAGAGGAGAGCAGGAATGGCAATAATAATCTCTGGTAAAATAGACTTTAAATCAAAATCTATTGTAAGAGACAAAGGAGGACATTAAATAATGATTTAAGTGTCAGTCAAATAAGAGGAAATAACCATAATAAATATTTATTTACCCAATGACAGAGCTACAAAATACATAAAACAAATTATAACATAATTGAAAAGAGAAATAGTCAAATCTACAATAAAAGTCAGAAACTTTTACATACCATTTTTGATGTTGGACAGAATAACTAGAAAGAAACAATATGAACAAACAAAAAATCTAAATAACACAACCAACTCAACCTCATAGACATATACAGAACACACCACCCAACGGCAGCACAGTACACATTCCCCTCAACACACATGGATCATTCTCCACAATAGACCATATTTTAGGCCACAAAGCAAGGCTCAACTAAATTCAAAAACATTGATATAATATGAAGAATCTTCTCTGACCATAACATTATAAAACTAGAAATCAATAACAGAAAGAGCAAAGAAAAAAAGATTAAATACCTGGAAATTGAATAACAGCTTACTTAAAAACTGTTGGATAATAGAAGAAACTAAAAATGAAATTGAAATTTCTTAGAATAAAATAAGAATGAAAACACAACATACCAAAATCTTTGGGGGACAGCAAAAGCAGAACTCAGTGGAGAATTTATAGCAATAAAGGCACACATCAAAAAAGAAGGGCCAAAATCAATATCTTAAACCTGCAACCCTAGCAAATAGAAAAGAAGCAGCAAAGGAAGTCAGTCCACAGCCACCAGAAAAAAGGAAATAATAAACATCAAAGTAGAAATAAATGAATAGAAAACAGAAAATACAATAGAATCAACAAGACTAGAAGTTGGTTCTTTGAGAGGATCAATAAACTTGACAAACCACTGGCCAAACTGACAACAGAAAAAATAAGAAGATGTAAATAACCAAAATAAGAAATGAGATGGATGACATCACAACAAAACCAACTGAGATAAAAGGATCATAACAGCATATTATGAAAAACAGTACTCCAACAAAATTGAAAACCTAGAAGAAATGGACAAATTTCTAGAAACACACTACCTGCCTAATAGAGGTAGAAAATTTGAACAGACCCGTAACAAAAGAAGAAATTGAAGATGTCATTAAAAAAAAAAAAAAAAATCCCCTCTCCCAGAAATAAAAAGCCCCTGCTCAGACAGCTTCACTGGAGAATTCTACCAAACATTCAGAAAAGAGTTGACAGCAATTCTACTCAAATTATTGCAAAACATAGAAAAGGAAGGAAAGCTCCCTAATTCATTCTTTGCATCCAACACAACCCTAATACGAAAACCAGGCAAAGACACCACTAAAAAAGAAAATTACAGACCGATATCTCTCATGAATATAGATGCAAAAATTCTCAGCAAAATTCTAGTCAACACAATTCAATGCACATCAAAAAAATAATACATCATGATTAAGTGGAATTCATACGAGAAATGCAAGGGTGGTTCAACATTAGAAAATCAATCAGTGTAATTCATCGCTTAAATAAAAAAAGAAGAAGAATCACATGATCATTTCAATTGACACAGAAAATGCATTAGATAAAGTCCAACATCCATTACTGGTTTCAGATTGAGAGGACCCACTGAGAATACCAGGAATAAAAAATAAATAAGTAAAGGAAAGATTGCAAAAGATTTCAGATGGACAAAACAGGTTTTATACCAAGACCAGTAATCACAATGCCACCAGATTTCTCAACACCAACACAGGGAGCTAAAAATAGAAATCCGTGGAAAATAATATGTGATCTAGAAATGTATAACCAGCTAAAGTATCAGTGATTGAGATCATGGAACAGAGATATTTTTAGACATGTAATGCTTCAAAACAGTAATCTCTTCATGCAAAGGTTTCTGAGAAACCTACAGGAGGATGTTCTTTAACAGAATTGAGGAGTGAAACGATAAAAAAAGAAACATGAAAGACAGCAATGTGGGACCCAAGATTAAAAAAAAAAAGGGGGGGTGATTGTGAAGAAACCCCAACAGATTTATTGACCAACAGTTAAGATGAAAATAAGAAAATTGAAGGTTCTATGAATAGTATATAAGAACTCAAGGAAAACCATACAATTATACTGATAGATTACTTGATGTATTTGTATAGATTTTCAGAGTTAATTAAAAATGCATAAGAAAACAAGTAAAAAAAGAAAATTATTAATTGTAGGAAAGACAGAAATGATAAAAATTATATGAGAAAGAAAAGCCAATTTCTTACATCAAGTGACTCAGCAGTGTGATGGTTAATATAATGTGTCAACTTGGCTAGGCTGTGATTCTCAGTGGTTTGGCAGGCACTGGACTGATTGTTTTTTCATAATGTAATCACCTCCATGATATCAGCCAATCAGTTGAAGGTGGAGTTTCCTTGGGGGTGTGACCCATCTCCAGTATCTAAATGAGGCTCGCTCTCTCTCTTGACCCTGCACTCTTCTCATCACCTGACCACCAGCTCTTGGGGCATAAGCCTGCAGAAGTCTTTAGCCTGCCACCTGAACCTGCAGATTTTGGATTTGCCAGAGTCCACAATCCCATGAGCCAGCAGAGTTCTTCAGCCTTCCACCTGACCCATGGATTTGGGATTTACCAGCCCTCATAATTTCATCACAATTTTGTGAGCTATTTCCTTGAAGTTAATCTCTCCATATATTGATATACACTCTTCTCTAGGTTTTGGTCCTCTAGAGAACCAAGACGAAGACAAGTAGTAAACAATATCTATGTAATAACAATAATATAAATAATAAATATTGACTTAACCAAGCATGGTAAAATCACTATGAACGGAGAATGATAGGGAGAAGTAAAATATGTGCCTGTAGTGAGGTGTGCAGAGGTAGTAAGTACAGATACTCACTATCAATACTAAGAAATCAAATAATAATGTATATGCCACCATTCATCTGTCAGTTTGTCATACTGTGGTGGCTTGTGTGTTGCTGTTATGCTGGAAGTTATGCCACTGGTATTTCAAATACTTGACAAGTTTCAGCAGAGCTTCTAGGCTAAGACAGACTAGGAAGAAGGACCTGGCAACCTACTTCTAAAAAAATTGGCCAGTGAAAATCTTATGAATAGCAGCAGAACATTTTCTTGTATAGTGTCAGAAGATGAACTCCTCAGGTTGGAAGGCACTGAAAATACAACTGGGGAAGACCTGCCTCCTCAACGTAGAGTCAACCATAATGACTTGGACAGAGTCAAGCTTTTGGGGCCTTCATTTGGCTGATGTGGCATGACTGAAAATGAGAAGAAATACCTGAAAACATCCATTGGTTATCTAGTGTTGCTGTTACAGCAATAACAGAAGTAGATGGCTATAACAAACTGAAATTTATTCTCTCAAGCCAAGTAGGCTAGAAGTCCAAATTCAGGACACCAGCTCCAGGGGAAGACTTTCTCTCTCTGTCAGCCCTGGAGAAAGTTACTTGTCATCAATCTTCCCCTGGTCTAGGAGCTTCTCAGCACAGGGAATCTAGGTCCAAAGGAAGTGCTCTGTTCCTGGCTCTTGTTTCTTGGTGGTATGCGGTCCTGCTGTTTCTCTGCTCACTTCTCTGTTTTATATCTCAAAAGAGATTGACTCAAGATACAACCTAATCTTGTAGATTGAGTCCTGCCTCATTAACAAAACTACTTCTAATCCTTCCTCATTAACGTCATAGAGATAGAATTTACAACACATAGGAAGATCACATCAGGTGAAAAAATGATGGACAGTCACTCAATACTGGGAATCATGGCATAGATGAGGTCGTACGTTTTGGAAGAGAAATAATTCAACCCATTACATCCATTAATAATTAGAATGTGGAATGTACAAAGTATGAGTCTAGAAAAATTGGAAGTCATCAAAAATGAAATGCAATGCATGAAGATGGTTACCCTAGGCACTAGTGAGCTGAAATGGACTGGTACTGGCCATCTTGAATCAGACAACCATGTGGTCTACCATGCTGGGAATGACAAACTGAGGAGGAATGGCGTCGATTCTTCATCAATAGAACATTTCCAGATCTATCCTGAAATACACTGCTGTCAGTAATAGGATAATATCCACATGCCTACAAGGAAGACCAGTTAGTAGAATTATTATTCAAATTAATAGACCAACCACTAAGCCCAAAGATGAAGAAATTAAAGGTTTTTACCAACTTCTGCAGTCTGAAATTGATCAAACATGCAATTAAGGTAAATTGATAATTACAGGTGATTGGAATTCAAAAGTTGGAAACAAGGAAGGAAGATCAGTAATTGAAAAATATAGCCTTGCTGATAGAAATGACAACTGAGATCAAATGATAGAATTTTGCAAGACCGACGATTTCTTCACTGCAAATAACTTTTTTGAATAACATAAACTTCAACTGTACAAGCATACATCACCAGACGGAATACACAGGAAAAAAATCGACTACATCTGTAAAAAGAGACCATGGAAAAGCTCAATATCATCAGTCAGAACAAAGCCGGTGCCAACTGCGGAACACATCACGAATTGCTCATGTGCAAGTTCAAGTTGAAGTTGAAGAAAATTAGAACAAGTCCACGAGAGCCAAAGTACGACCTTGTGTATATCCCACCTGAATTTAGAGACCATCTCAAGAATAGATTTGATGTGTTGAACACTCCTGACAGAAGACCAGACGAGTTATGGAATGACATCAAGCACGTCATGCAAGAAGAAAACAAGACGTCATTAAAAAAACAGGAAAGAAAAACAAGACCAAAATAGATGTCAGAAGAGACTCTGAAAATTACTCTTGAACAAAGAGTAGCTAACCCAAACAGAAGAAATAATGAAGTAAAATGGCTGAACAGAAGATTTCAAAGCGCAGCTTGAGAAGACAAGAGTTTTACAGTGAAATGTGCAAAGGCCTGGAGTTAGAAAACCAAAAGGAAAGAACACACTGGGCATTTCTCATGCTGAAAGAACTGAAGCCTCGAGCTGCAATATCTAAGGATTCTATGGGAAAGCACTGAATGACCCAGGAATCATCAAAAAAAGATAGAAGGAAAAAACAGAGTCACTGTAGCAAAAATTTGTCAACATTCATCCATTTCAGGAGGTAGCAGATAATCAAGAACTGGTGGTGCTGAAGAAAGAAGTCCAAGCTACGCTGAAAACACTGAAGGCACTGGCAAAAAACAAGGTTCCAGGAAATGACCAAATAACAATTTAGAAGTTTCAGCAAAGCAATGCAGTGCTAGAAGTGCTCACTCAGCCATTCCAAGAAATTTGGAAGAGAGCTACCTGGTCAACTAACTGGAAGAGATCTATATTTATGCCTATTCCCAAGAAAGGTGATCCAACCAAATCTGGAAATTATCAAACAATATCATTAATATCACAATCAAGTAATACTTTGCTGAAGATCATTCAAAAGCGTTACAACAGTGTATAGGCAGGGAACTGCCAGAAATTCAAGCTGGACTCAGAAGAGGACATGGAACCAGGGATATCATTGCTGATGTCAGATGCATCCTGGCTGAAAGCAGAGAATACGAGAAATGTGTTTATCTGTGTTTTATTGACCACACAAAGGCATTTGAATGTGTGAATCATAACAAATTATGATTCCCATTGTGAAAAGTGGGAATTCCAGAACACTTAATTGTGGTCATGAGGAACCTGTACGTAGAGCAAAAGGCACTCATTTGAACAGAACAAGGATATACTGCGTGGTTTAAAGTCAGGAAAGATGTGTATCAGGGTTGTATCCTTTCACCATACTTATTCAATCTGTATGCTAAGCAAATAATACGAGAAGCTGGACTATATGAAGAATGGGGCATCAGGATCAGACAAAGACTCATTGATAACCTGTGATATGCAGATGACACAACCTTGCTTGCGAAAGTGAAGAGGACTTGAAGCACTTACTGATGAATTTCAAGGACCAAAGCCTTCAGTATGGATTACACCTCAACAGAAAGAAAGCAAAAATCCTCACAACTGGACCAATAAACATCATCATGATAAATAGAGAAAAGATTGAAGTTGTCAAGGGTCCACAATCAACACCCATGGAAGTGGCAGTCAAGAAGTCAAAAGACAATTTCCATTGGGCAAATTTTTTGCAAAAATCCTCTTTAAAGTGCTAAAAATCCAGGATGTCATCTTAAAGACTAAGGTGCGCGTGACCCAAAACATGATGTTTTCAATCGCTTCACATGCATGTGAAAGCTGGACAATAAGGGAGACTGAAGAAGAATTGATGTCTTTTAATTATGGCATTGGAGAAGAATATTGCCAAACAAATCTGTCTTGGAAGAAGTACAACCAGAATGCTTCTTAGAAGCAAGGATGGCAAGACTACATCTCACGTATTTTGGACATGTTGTCAGGTGGAATCTGTCCCTGGAGAAGGACATCAGGTTTGGTAAAGTAGAAGGTCAGCAAAAAAGAGGAAGACACTCAGCAAGATGAATTGACACAGTGGCTGCAGCAATGGACTCAAGCATAACAAGGATGGTGAGGATGGCATAGGACCAGAAGGGTCTTGTTAGGTGTGCATAAGGTCACTATGAGTGGAAACTGACTTGACAGCACCTAACAACATCCATTGTAAGAAATCAAGTAATATATGTAATTTTAAAATTAAGAAATAGCAATATTGTGTTATTTAGAAAGATCAAGACCAGAAGAAATAGCTAAGAGTCCACTTTCAGGAGTGGATGTCAAGGATGGGGATGGGTGTGGTAGGTGAGCACTTTTAATGAAATGTTCTGTGCACAGTTTAATTTAAATTAATTAAGATGCAGAGTTTAATATATCTGAAAAATAATATTAAAAAAATAAAAATCTATTCTTCAGAGATTTCTAACCTTTTCATGCAGTGGTGACTCTTCCACCAGAGGCATTTCTGCCAACTCTGCCAGTGGAAAAAAAAAAAATCCATTTGACCTTTTTATGGAGCCCCACCTGCCTTTCCCCCTGTAGTACCTAATTCTAGGTTTGATTCTTGAAAAATTGAGTTTTTTGTAGGTAATTTGTTTATACTGTGACGCGCTCCATTGATTTCATCACTAATTTGACCAGCACAGGCAATTCTCTAGATGCATATTTTCATAGTTTGCAGTTCCAGATATTCATTGTGCCTCCACCTCTGTTCATTTAGGCTTCATCAGCTCAGAGTGACTGTTCCGAAGCCAAGTCAGAGTACAGCATGCCATTCGTTAACAACTGGTATCTTAGTCTGAGAGAGCAAGTCTACACTGACCAGAGGAACTCAAGGCTTCAGGATTTTACTCTCAGCAGGCGAATCTCTGGGGCTTACACCTCACTAATAAAGAAGACTTCCAGCAGTGAGTTGTAAAAATCATCAATGTGTCTTTCAGAGCCTTCCAGTATCCACAAAGTTAGTGTTATATTCAGACCATTCCATTGCCTACAGCTAAGGAGAGAACACAACCACATGAGGCAAAAAAAATTCCTGCCACACAAAAATCCCTAGAATATAAGATTCTCTTGATAAGCCTTTGAAATAATCATGCCATGGCACTCCATGAATTGACTGAAAATACATTTCATTTCACAATATTTTAACTATTTTTAATTTTATCTAAAGTTGGACAGCCCTTGGGAAGTTTTTGCACCTGTGGTAATTTGCCTCCTTGTAAACATGCCTGGATGGTAGCATATCTAACCCTCCGCCTAAATAACTTTCTCTTAAAATATGGGACCAAAGCAAAGTTAAAAATGCCCTAAGAGTTTTATGACAAAGTTCATTTTCATGAAATTACAGTGTGGATTACAGTTGCATACACAGCTTTGATGAACCTTAGTGAGAATAGGAGGAAAATCTCAAGTGTAACCTCAAATGCAATTCAAACAATGGATTTTATGCCACCAAACCCATTAAGTTACCTCTTTAGTCTTGGCACAGTCAAAAACTAAACAAACAAACAAAAACCCATTGCCATCAAGTCAATTCCAACTCATAGCAACCTTACAGGACAGAGTAGAACGGCCCCACAGGGTTTCCAATGAGCGGCTGGTGGATTTGAACTGCTGACTTTTTGGTTAGCAGCTGAACGCTTAACCCCTGAACCATCACTTCTGGCAGAATCAAGACCTAAGCTATACTACCCTTTCCTCTCTAATTACAAACACCAGCTGTCCACTCATGGGGGTGTGTTTTAAGTCAGTCAACGCAGCAGCCACAATTGGTCAAACTCACCACTTGTTTTCCAAAACCTGGTACCATCTGGTGAATTCCCAGGAATTCAGGAACATTCCTTCTTCAGTCTAGGAGGCTAGCCCAAAGCAACCATTCATAGGAGCTCAAAAAGGAAAAGTAAATCTACGCCCAAGTAGAGGAAATGCCAACACTCCACTATCCCACTCCTCCCAAAGCAAGTTGTTCTTATGCCTGAGGAGAGTTTCCAACTCATTATCTATTTAAAGATTCAAACAATTTAGCTTGATATAAAAGTGAATTGTTACCCAATTAATATTCATAGGGGGTTGCTTTCCTTATCAAATAAACCCTCAGTACTGCTGATATGAGTGACAAGATCATGGCTAAGAAAATATATATAGGCATGTTGAGAGACAGCTCATCTCACCAATTAGAAGGTAGATTCAAGGGAGAGAGTAAGAAGAATGGAAAGATAGTCCAATCAAATTGATGATGTTTTGCAAAGAGATTTTTATATGAATCAGTGACCAAAAAAAGTTCTTAACTGCATATTAACTCTCCATGATTCTTGCAAAAAAAAAAAAAAAAGATTGGGAGAATAACTAGCCCAGAAAAAAAAAAAAACTGAATTTTTTCCCACAAGATATCAAGAGTAAAAGAAAACATGACTGGTCACTGGACTTTTAACCATGTTTTTGTATTGATTTATAATTTTTGGGTTTAAGGATTGGCAAAGTGGCAAGGTAAACTGTTCAAAATAAATGTTCTCAGAAAATATTCCAAAGATAATGTCATAGCAAATCACATTTTGACGTTTTAAGCACTCCACATACTAATTGCAATAGGAAAAGAATATTGGGTCTCTAACGAATCTCCAGACTATGGTCCAGCACCCGTTTATTGAATAAGTGGGTGAACAAATAAGCCTATTGTGGTTTTGACCACATCAAATCACAAAGTGAAGGATGACTACATCATTATATCACTGCCAAATTACATCATTATACAGCTGCTAAACCACTGAGAATCATAGCCTAGCTAAATTTCACACATAACCTTAACCATCACAGCCAGGGTTACTCTCACCTTGCACCTTGGCATTTGTTACTGCCAGACATAATGTCGTTAATGTGCAAAATAGTCAGATAGTAGATTTTTTTACTCTTGGCGTAAATGTGAAATACTGGAAAATGAGACGGTTGATAAGTGAGGAGAAGCCTGCTTTAGCTGTGAACTAACAACGTTAAGACTCTCCTGTCTTAATTTCAACAATTAAAAGATAGATAAAGATAGCAGATAACAATCTTATTAATTCCTGATCAGGGCCATTTCAAGCATTTTCTCACTTTATTCACCTTTGAAGAACAGTGAACCTAAGGCCAAGGAAAATTTTGAGATAACTGATTTCCTGCAATCCGCAAGAGATTTTTCATTCTAATTTTTAAATTTGCTGGCACCTGTGACTAACAGTTTGCTATAAAGCAAAATTCAGCATAAGGCAGGTCCATCTTGAACCCTATCCAAAGGGTTTAATTACTGAATCACCAAAAACAAAAATACTTGTTATAAAGTGGATTTACCCAAAAGGCAGCCAGATGGCCTGGTTCCAATGCATTAGTAAGGATAAAGAGAATGACAATCGTGATGTTTCCCCCCAAGATGTTTGTTGTGTTGCTTAGAGGAGTCAAAAACCCAGGTAATAGGAAGAAACTGATGCCTGAGAGAGGGTGATGCCTTATGATACCCCCTCAGCAACTAAACAGAGTTCCTTAACTGAGGCCTTCATAGGTACTAAAAAAAAAAACAGGGGAAGAAAATTCCACTAGACCAAAATCATTGTTTCCAAAAAATGTGGGTGCTACTTGCCTCCATAAGCAACTGTATCTTAGGAACAGAAATTTTAATTGACTGAAACCCACTGTGTGAAACTTAGAATGGAAATTGGGTCCTCCACCTCCGCAGCACCTTTATTTTGGGCTATGAGGCTTTGGAAGGACAGCAGAGAGTATTAACCGGTTATTGGTTGTTTCCTGTATTACTCATTTATGTACCAAAAAAGAAAAATAAAATAAAGATAGAGAGAAAAAAAGAAAGAAGGAAAAAAAAATCCTGGTTTTCTGAGGAAGTTCCACATAAGGTAAGTGCACTGTCAAAGTGTTGACATGGGCCTGTGAGCCCTTGGGTTCAACAGACCTTTTGAATTTTTTTGTGAAGAAAGGAAGAGCAATTGTGGTCTGTCACCTCTGGGAAACCTGTCGTATGTGACAGTTTTACTAGCTTTCTCTATAGCTTCATTCAAGTCTATGTATACCCTATTCAAAGGCAAGGACTATGCCATATTTACCTTTGTCACCCCAAAGCCAATACAGTGCTTAACACTGTGGAATGAAAGAGTAGTTGAATAAATGAAATAATAAATCCATACTGATTACACTTCTATATGTTCCAAAAGTTCAAAATATTTAGGTACAGTGCATTGCAGTATAGAAAAGAAAAAATGTTTTACATGAAAACATCTTAGAAATCAACAGGTCCAATATTCCAATTTTCATGTTGAGGAAAATGAGTGAGTTAGGCCGAGTTCTCTAGAGAAGCAAAACCAGAGAAGCCTATAAATACATATATAAAGAGATTTATATCAAGGAAATGGCTCAAGCCATTGTAGAGGCTGGAAAGTCCCAAGTCCATGGGTCAAGCTGGACGCTTCTTCTGAACTCATGTAGCTGCAGGTGCTGGTGAACCCAAGACTGGCAGGTCAGACAGCAGGCCTCTGGCTCACAGCCTGTGGTAGCTGACAAATCCCAAGATCAGCAGGTAAGCTGCTAGCTCAAGTCCTAAGAACTGCTGGTCAAATGAACAGGAGCCAGCTACAACATCCAGAGCAAGCAAGAGCTAGTGAGCTTTACCAGAAAGTCCACCTATATTGGATGCAGGCCACACCTCCAAGGAAACTCCCTTTCAACTGATTGGCTGCTCATAACAGATCTCATCATGGAAGTGATTACATTATATCAGATCTCAGTAGGGAGGTGATTACATCACTATGTAGCTGCCAAACTACATCATAATTGACAAACCACTGAGAATCATGGCCCAGCCAAGTTGACACACAACTTTAACCATCACAATAAGGCTTATGGAAATTTAAAATATATTGACTGGAAGAAGCATAACTAAACCTTAAGGTTTTGAAAATTATATATATTTGTTAATACCACACCACTTCAATTATATCTACACAGCCTGATTTTCAAACTCACTTGTGGGTTGTCTTCATGTATATTTGTCCAAAAACTGTCAACTATTTTTAAAAGTAGCTTAAGTAAAACCTAATTAGATAAACAATATACTGGAATGGATTCCAAAGGTACATTACAAATCCTTTCCATATAACACTTTCTGAAGACTGAGTAGTGGTAGGTGAGCAACCTTTTTCAAAATGTCCATGGCAGATTGAAGGAAGAACCAAATTTAGAAAATATCCTAAATGAATCAAATGGCAATGTTATAAAATGTCCAGGTAATCAAACTTAAAATGCTAGCTAATAACAACCATCACATGCCAAGTAGACACTGAATACTGGGCAATATACTTAAGGAAAAACAAAGATGGCCCTAATTTTCTATTTAAGGAGTCCTGCTGGTACAAAAAGGAGCCCTGGTCATGCAGTGGTTAAAGCTATCGACTGCTAACCAAAAAGTCGGCCATTCAAAACTACCAGCAGCTCTGCAGGAGAAAGATGTGGCAGCCTGCTCCCACAGAAGTTTACAGCCTCAGAAAACCTATGGGGTCACCATGAGCTGCAATCAACTCTATGGCAGTGGGTGGGTGGTGGTGCAAGGGGTTAAGCTCTCAACTGCTAACCAAAAGTTTGGTGGTTTGAACCCACCCAGTGGCTCTGCAGGAAAAAGGCCTGGTGACCTGCTTCTGTAAAGGTTACACCCAAGAAAACCCTGTAGGACCATCCTGCCCTCACATGGGGTTGCTGCGAGTCGGAGTAGATTCAACGGCACCCAATGACAACAACAACAAATCCTCCATTGATTAGACTCCATGTATACGGTACTAATCTTACAACAGGGGAGAGTAAGTGGATCACGCACAGGAGGAGCCTTCAACCCAAACCATCTTCCCAAATAAACTTCCACAGATATCTGGCATTTCACAATCTGGAGATTATCCACTTACGAAACACAAATAGCCCTGGAAGAAGTTGTAAATTGTTTGTCTTTTGTATTTGAAGTAGAAAGATTTACAGTTATGAGGCAGATAGATCAAGAGTTCAAATTCAGGTCTCATCATCACTTTCTCAATATGCAATCTTGGACAAGTTATTCAACTTCTTTGAACCTTAGTTTTTCCTTGTTTTCTTTTTTTAACTGTAAAATAAAGATTTTAATTTGTGCCTTTCAAAGGCATTGCAAGGATTAAAGGAGAGACTGTATGTAAAGACCTCTTGGGGCTATTAGCACAAAGTTGATGCTTGAGGAAAAAAGAGAAAAGAATGGGTTTTTTTCATTTTTTTGTTTGTTTTGTTTTTTGGTTAAGCATCCCAGCTGTATTTGATTGTCTAAGTTCAGATCTTGACTCTCTCTTACAAGCTGTGCCTTTGTTTCTTCGTCTGTAAATAAGGAATAATAATAGTGTACACTTCATTGGTTATTGTATAGACTTGATTACATCATAGAGCTCTTGATAAATTGATCTCTTAGCAATAGAAGTACAGCAGGTATGAGTATGTGAGCAGATCATAGAGTGAAAAAGCAAGTCAAGGCAACAGGTAGACTGAAAAGGGCCCCCAAAAGGAATGTATATTGGTATCAAGAAGAAAATGATTGTTCAAGTATTTATTCAGGTCTCTGCAGGGTTAGTCTTTATTTTCCTGCATCTTTCTAAAAAAGCTATAGACCTTTCAATCAGCTATGTTGATCTTTTTAATTTTAATTTGTTTCATTTTGCTTTTGAACTTCGAGCTATTATTCAACTGCTGGTCTTCTGCATGTGCTTAAAATTAACACGTAAAACCATAAGAGAATCACATCCCCTCCCTTCCCAAAGAGACTAAAGCTAAACTGCCCTTCCCTTAATTATGAGGCAAACAGATGAGACTTGCCCTATGCCCTGGAGGTTAGCACTCTCTGGCTGCAACTGAATAACATCAGGAATAAGCTCCAAAACTGAAGTTTCTCCACCCTTCTAGCACATTTCAAACTTTGGGCCTGACAAAGCCACAGAGTCTATCGATGGGAGGATGTGTGTCTCCTCACAAACAATCAATCTACTGGCTTCTTAAGGTCAGAATCTGCTGGCAGTTATAGGGATATGTGCTTAAACTAAAAGGGCAGGAAGAAAAAGAAATATCATTATTGAGCAAAGTCCATGCTCTAATAGAGTAAAATACTATTGTCAAGTGAGTCCAACACGGGTTCCCAAATGCGTATGTTTAAATCATAGACTTTGCTTCTGATCCCTTTACACTCAGTAAGACTCTGAGGCATAATTATTCCCTTTTCTGTATTTCTCTGTCTCTTTTTACTGATCACATATTACTAGTACATTTATTTTTGTTTATATTTTCCTCCAAAGGGTTTCCAAGGAGTAGTTGGTGGGTTCAAACTGCCAACTTTTTGTTAGCAGCTGAGCTTTTAACCACTGTGCCACTGGGGATTCATAACCTAGCATACTGCCTCTCTTGCACAAGAGCTTAATAAATATTTGCTGAACACATACCTTTTCTAGAAGCTGAAAGAAAGCTGAATTAAAACTTGCCTTTCCATTTTTATATGTTCTTTCTTTGCTCTTCAAATAAATTCTTTTCCAGGCACTACATGATACAGCCCACTTTTCTTTCTAACTTTTTATAATGCTTTCTCTTCTCCCATTTACCCAGATCCAGCCACACTATTTTTTCCCAAACTTAGAATTTACTGCCTAATCCTTCCTAATCTCAGAATTTACTGTTCCTTTTGCACAGAATTCTCTTCCAGCTCTTCCCTTCCTTTAAGTCTAGTCTTTTAGATCTCAATTCACAAGTTACCTCTTCTAAGAATTTTCCTTTAGAGACCTGATCTGCGAGAGGTTCCCCCCAGTTACTCTCTACCTCGCTACTCAGTTTGTGTTCTTCACAGCACTTTTCACCGTGCGTAGTCATTTTGCTTATTTATTGTTGATCTATTTATTTATTTATGATCTGTCACCCTCTTCCTCATAATGTCAACCCCCTCAGAGCAGGGATCTTGCTCATCCATTCACCATGATTTAGCTAGCACCTAGTCTGCCTGTCTCATTGCCGGGATTCAATCAGTAATTGTTAAACGAATGTACAAATAAGTGTTTAATAAAGATACTATGGTATCAATAAGAGTCATACTTTAAGACTGGTTTACCAGTTGACTCTATTAAGTGTCAAATAACGTTAAAAAGAAAATGATAATAACATAGGGTTAGGATTTTTATTAAAAGGGGGCAAATACTAATCTGCTAGTGGTTTCCATACGACCTTGAATAAGTCATTTAGCTTCTTGCTTGTCATATTTCAAAAATGGGTATAGTAACATTTGCCCTGTCTACTTCAGACAGTGATTCTGAAACTTGGGTAGAATTCTGTGTTTGATAGTATTTTATACATTTATTATATGTAAGATAAATTGTTTCTCGTTAGGCACTAGACACTTTAGGCAGGAGTAATAATTTAAAATATACCGTTTCTGACCTTGAGAACTGTACTGTCCAATATGGTAGCCACTAGCCACATGTGACTATTAAATTGATTAAAATTAAATCAAGTTAACATTTCAGTTCCTAAGTCACACTTCCCACTTTTTAAATATCTAGTAGATACGACATTGAATAGCACATACATAAAACATTTCTGTCACAGCAGAGAGTCCTATTGGACAGTGCCACTCTAGAGCACAAATAAACTTCCTTGAACTAACCAGGAAACAAACAAAATGATACATTAGCATCTACAAAGTAAATTTCTAAAATATATATAAAAAAAAATTAACAAATAAATACTAAGGAGACACAGAAAAAAGGAGTAGGATGATGAATCAATCAGAGTATGGCAGATGAATTTAAGAAGACTTCCTGGAGGATCAGATGTTTCAACTGTCTCTTTATGGAGGCAAATCAGGAAAAGAATAGATGGATTTCAGAGGGGAAAAAGAGAAGGCATTCCAGGGAGAGAGATACTAAGACAGGTGTTAGTACATCTAGCATGTAAGTTTGTAAACCTAGAGATTAACAGGCATTTATTTATATATTGAATACTCGTTTCCAAGTACTGTGCTAATTGGTAGGAGGTAAGGGTACACAAATATATATGTAGTCTTTGTCTATGTGTTATATGGAAAAGAAGAAGATGGACAAAAAGTAAGTAATACGTAAGACCAGTAAGTGCCACATAATTTTTACAATGGCACCAAGGAGTTCTGTACTTTTAACGAAGGAAGTATTCATGGGTAGGGTGCTAGACTTTGAAGAATAAGTACAACTTGAATAAATGTGGGTGATTTCAGGTGAAAGCAATTGAGAGAAGAAGCAAGGTTGGGACAGGTTTATAGAGCTATGGATGGTCCAGTTGGATGGAGACAAAGTTTGTAGATGAGAAAACTGGGAGGAACATGGGAAATATAGCCTGTCTTACTTATCTAGTGCTGCTATAACAGAAATACCACAAGTGGATGGCTTTAACAAACAGAAATTTATTTTCTCACAGTTTAGAAGGCTAGAAGTCCAAATTCAGGATGCAGGCTCCAGGGGAAGGTCTTCTCTTTCTGTTGGCTCTGGAGGAAGATCCATGTCATCAATCTCCCCTGGAGTTTAGGAGTTTCTCAGCCCAGGGACCCTGGGTCTAAAAGACACACTCTTCTCCTGGTTCTTCTTTCTTGCTGGTATGAGGTCTCTCTCCTCTCTGCTTGATTCTCTCTTTTATATCTCAAAAGAGATTGACTCAAGATAAAACTTTATCCTATAGATTGAGTCCTGCCTCATTAACATAACTGCCTCTAATCCTGCCTCATTAACATCATAGGGGTTAGAATTTACAACACTTAGGTTAATAATATCAGCTCACAAAATGGTGGACAGTCACACATGGCCTAGCCAATCTGACACACAGTTTTTAGGGACACAATTCAATCCATAACATAGCCCTAGGGCTACAATAGCTGAAAAGACACAATTCCTGCCCTTACATCTGAGAAGTAGCCTGGAACCTTAATGCAGTATAGTAGGTCCTCTGAAGGGGTAAGCATGGGGAATTTGGAAGTGTGCTTTGCAGATAGCACCAAGCTAAGCCTTGGGACCAGTGGAGGCTATATTTAGGAGGTAGTCTGAGAAATGATACGAGAAAGATGAGTAGGGATACCAGGCAAAGGTGGGGATATGGTATTCCAGCAAAGGCAAAAACATGTGCAGAGATCCAAAAACAAAAAACGAAAAAGAGGAGCATGTCATTTTGTGATACAGTATTTGAGTTAGTTGGAGCTTTGAGTGTAAAATAGGAAGTTGTGATAGATGGCACTGGAGAAGAAAGCAAAAACCAGCTCATAAGAGCCACTATAATCCACTTTCAATCATTTGTTGTTGCTGCTGTTGTTGTTAGGTGCCATTGTGTTGAGTGGATTTTTGACTCCTAGTGACTTATATCACAGAGCAGAACTGCCTCATAGGGTTTTCCAGGCTGAAATCTTCATGGGAAGAGATAGCCAAATCTTTCTCCTATGGAGCCTCTGGGTGAGTTTGAACTGCCAACTTTTCATTTAGCGGCCAAGCTTTAACAAGTGCACCAGCAGTGGACTTTTCAATTATTCAGGCTCAGAAGATATTTAAAGAATTTATCAAGGATAAGTCTAAGTCAGATTTCATTTAATGTCTCTGTTTCTCTGTCTGTCTCGCTCTTTCTCTCTGACTACAATGTGGTTTGGAGAGGAACAAGGAGGCCATGAGTCCCGCTAGGAGGTTATTGTATCATATTTGGATAAGAAGTGATGGTGGTCTGAATGAAGGAGTGATCATAGAGAAAAGTGAAAGGAGCCAAGAGCTGTTTAAATAGGTATTGTAGGCTGAGATCCGTAGAGGAGCAAAACCAGTGAAGCATATATATAAATTTATATAGACAGATTTATTTCAAGATTGTGGAGGCTGGTGAGTCCCAAATCCATGGTCAGGTGTCAGGCTGGAGGCTTCTCCTGATGCCTGATGAACCCAAACTCAGCAGGTCAAGCAGAAGGCTGCTGGCTCATGTTCCAAAACCAGGAGGCCAGAGGATGACAAGTCAGGCGTAAGATCCAGAGAGTAAATTTTGCCAGAACATCTATCTATCTATATATGTATATATATATATATGTATATATATATATATACACATACATACATATAGAATACAGGGCACACCACCAAAGAAACTCCCCTTTTAACTAATTGGCTGCTCACATCAGATCACAAAATGGAAGATGATTACATAATATCTGCCAAACCACTGAGAATCATGGCCTAGCCAAGTTGACACATAACCTTTAAGCATTACAACTAGTAAATTGATCACAACCAGTAAATTGACAGGACATGGATATTGACTGAATTTCAAGGTCGAAGGGCAAAAATTTCCCCTTATTTTCTGGCTTGGGCAAAATGTGCTAGGTTCAGTTTTGGATATACATGTTGAGCATACATGTTGACCATAAGATGCCTGCAAATCACCCAAATGATTGGTTTAGGGACAGTTAGATGAACTAGTCTGAAGTTGAGAGGAGAGACCACATTGTAGGTAAAGATATTAAACTTTCTAGCATATTATATTGTAAGAGTATGTAGGAAGCATGTCGTTTAAGTACTTTAATAACTTTTTCTCTATTTTCTAATTGGATTAGCTTTTAAAAGATGGATTCACTCAATTTTCTTCATAGTGTGGTAATTGACATGCCATTGCTTGGGGCAGTTACTTTCATTTCTTCTCATCCGAATATTCACACAGAAGAGAAGCTAATTTTCTACATGAACATCTCAAAATGCCAACCACAATCTCACAAATTAGTCTTTTACCTAACTTTTTATTTTTCTTTGGATTTTCCTAGAAGATTTTCTAGGAATATTTTAATATTGAACTATCTTGGTCTTAATTTTGTGAAACGGCCAGGCTTACGATTGAGGAAGAAAGATATTGTCAAAGATCTGCTCTTTGAAATAACCTTGGAAAATATTCTATTGTGTGATTTACTTTTTTTTTAATGTGTACAAGAAGAAAGCTAACATAGATTAGCATTCCACACACAGTATGCTGAAAATATGTATCCAATATGAAGAAGCGTATGAATAGTAAAAATAGTGGGAGTGAGCATCTAAAAATAGTAACAATATTAATACCTCTGAGATTATAAGGGATTTTTTCAAATATTTTTTGTGTTTTTTTGTTTCTGAGAATTATTTTATAACAAAAAAATATTATTGATTCAGTCGTTTTACTATTGGATTCTACTGTATTTGTACAAAGTCATACTAACACTGGAATTGTTTTTAGTGTTTTGAATTGTATTATACAACATTCCTTTATCTTTATTACCCACAGTCTCATTTTAGTTTTTTAAACAAAATGTAGACCAGGTAAAGATTGTCTAAGGATGACTTAATAAGCAGTGAATAAATATTCCAGCAATCTGGTTCTGTATCCTTCATGAGATTATAGTATTAAAATGGCTCTTATAATACAGATAAAGCTGAGAGAATCCATGGCTTTATGAGCTACCTGTTAATGGCAAAAATTATGTTAGAACTCTAGTCTTTCTTTGCACTGAGATAAATTATTACCATTTTATATTCTTTGAAAAGTCAACTCAATTGAACTTCCTATTGCCAGTCTTAGTATAACTGGAAAATCAATATTATTAACAGTAATTAAAACCACCAACAATATGAAAGAAATCAGTCTGATTAATTGTATACAATTAAACTCTTACCTAATGATTTTTTAAAATTCTGACAGAAAGGAAAGAAACAATGTTTTCTGAAAATGTAACCTATTATGTACACTAGTGTCTTCGTCATGTAGTGCTGCTATAACAGAAATACTACAAGTGGATGGCTTTAACAAAGAGAAATTTATTCTCTCACAGTCTAGTAGGTTATAAATTCAAATTCAGCTCCAGGGGATGGCTTTCTCTTTGATTCCTTGTCATCAGCCTTACCGTGGTTGAGAAGCTTCTCAGGCCCTGGGACCCCAGGCCCAAAGGACGTGCTCTACTCCCAGTGCTGCTTTCTTAGTCGTATGAGGTCCCCCGTCTCTCTGCTTGCTTCTCTCTTTTATATCTCAAGAGATTGCCTCAAGACACAATCCAATCTTTAGAGGGAGTCCTGCCTCACTAACACAAGGGCCTCCCATCCTCCCTCATTAACATCATAGAGGCAGGATTTATAACCTATGGGAAAATCACACAATACCAGGAATCATGGCCCAGCCAAATTGATACACACATTTTGGGGGGGGAATATAATTTAATTCATGAAAACTAGTAAGGATAAAAACAAACTCTGAGAACTTTTCTCTGTCCCTTCCCAATAAAATGCCATCATGTTTGAGATTAACAAACAAGTAAGACTAGGTGTCCCCTATGTACTTTGTACTACATGAAAGTTTAAAAAAAAGGGGGGAGCAAGGGGAGAAAGAAATGTTCTACGGCCTAATCAGTTGTGTCAGGAAGAATAATGATCAACAAATTATCCAAAACCAAAAAACCAAACCCAGTGCCTTCGAGTCAATTCCGACTCATAGCAACCCTACTTGGAAACCCTGGTGGCATAGTGGTTAAGTGCTATGGCTGCTAACCAAAGGGTCGGCAATTCCAATTTGCTCCAATAAATTATACCTTATTTTATATAATGCACTTGCTTTTAATGATTACTTAGACATCCTTCTCTTTATGCACTAAAATAATGGGAAGAAATGGTGTAATTACAGTATATGAAACCTAAAAACAGACTCATTTATTTTACCTCATTCATACTAATCTAAGTATCTGTTTTGTTTTGTCCTCTAATGTAATATAGTGTCAAATAACATAATTTCCTGCATATTAGTCATAGCCCTCCTTTTTTTGCACATTAAATATTGATGGTCAGATGCATAATTGACTCAACTCAGTGTTAGTATCTTTGCTTTGGAACACTTCATAGACAGATGTGTTGGCTGGCTTCCACTTAACTTTAGTATTTCCTTAAGGAAATAATTATTCATTTTTAAAGATGAGTTAGAAGTAGTCCATCACAGAGCAACAATGGACATCATATTTGTTCAGAAAATGAAAATCTCAAATGCATTTCAGCTTCTGGTGAATCTATACATGGCAGGTTAATCTTTTTTAATGTGTCAACGCATTTACTGTCTTTTAAGTTTTATATCCGTCTTTAGAAATTGTGGCTTACAAGTATTTATCATGGAATATATAACCCTTTGCATATTTTGTGTTCATTTTGACATTGCCCAAATGAGGAGTAAAAGGTAGATTAGAGCTTGAAGATGTAGAGAGTGGGGTGAGTATAGGAATTTTGAAGGCAAAGGGAAACACTTAAGCCCTCTATTAAGATGCCCTTCCTGAGAAGGGCTGAGATAAAACACTCTTGAATCGCTACTTCCTCCTGAGCAAGTGATTAATGTTGTTGGTTTAGAGACATGATCACAACATGTAGCTCAGTGACTCAGCCTACTGTACCAAATTTATGAAGCTTGGATCAACATGAATTGTTGAAGGAGAGTTTACAACCTTGTAATTCACTAGAGAACAATGATCAAAACGAAAACATGGCCTTGATGTTGTCTTTGCTCACCATTTCCATTGGCAGATGTATAATTGGGTAAAAAACTACCTTGGCATTTAACAATCAGGTAAAGTATGAGAAATGGCCCTCCTTGAATGATGTCTTTTATCTTCAGCGATGGCTCAGGCATTAGAAACAAAGGTGAGTGTTAGGGGGCAGAGTTGACTATTCCATTAGCGGGCTCATCAACCAATTTCCCTGGTTGAATTGTTATTTAGTTTTGCATTTGTACACTCTGAGTAAGAGAATCCTTTTAAAATAGGCACATGTTGGGGAGATAGTATGCATACGATAACCATGCCTTTTTAAAGTACGCAGTTCAACGACCCAGCATAATACAGAAAGGTCTCTGACTTTGAAGTTTATTTTCAAATCAAATGGAAAAGAAAAAAAAAAAAATCCACACTCCTAATAAAAAAAAAAAACTTTTTTTTTTTTTTTTTTAGTACCATGTAATAAATATCCACCTAGATGACTTAAAGGATCTTCCAGGCCATTAGGCTAAAATAACAAAATAACTCAGCATGGCATCAAGTGCTTATCATTGTCATCATTTGGGCTTATTTATTTTATTGCATTTATTCTTACATTATTCTCTGTAAAAGCTTTCACATTTTTGCAAAATTGTTCTCATCAGTAAAAGCATTGTCTGAATTACATACTTCTTGGACTTTGGTGTTCACTCTTTTTAGTTGTCCTATGGAACCAACTCAGAAAGGTGAGGCACTCAATAGTTTTTCTGAAAGCCACATACTGACTTCTGGCTGAAATGAATGGTATTTCATTTCAACTGCAGTTTTGGAGGGAAAAGGAGTATGTGAGTATCAATCTCAGCTAAGATTTCCAAATGAAAAACAAATTAGAAATTCAGCGGATGATTGTGGCCACACGGACTGAGATTGGTTTATAACATTTCACGTTTTGCAATGTACTGCTGTATTTATCAAATAAAATTGTGAAAGTTTGTTTACTTTTTTTTAAATTAACTTTTATTGAGCTTCAAGTGAACGTTTACAGATCAAGTCAGACTGTCACATATAAGTTTATATACACCTTACTCCGTTCTCCCACTTGCTCTCCCCCTAATGAGTCAGCCCTCCCAGTCTCTCTTTTCGTGACAATTTTGCCAGCTTCCAACTCTCTCTATCCTCCCATCCCCCCTCCAGACAGGAGATGCCAACACAGTCTCAAGTGTTCACCTGATATAATTAGCTCACTCTTCATCAGCATCTCTCTCCTACCCACTGTCCAGTCCCTTTCATGGCTGCTGAGTTGTCTTCGGGAATGGTTCCTGTCCTGGACCAACAGAAGGTTTGGGGACCATGACCGCTGGGATTCCTCTAGTCTCAGTCAGACCATTAAGTATGGTCTTTTCGTGAGAATTTGGGGTCTGCATCCCACTGATCTCCTGCTCCCTCAGGGGATCTCTCTTGTGCTCCCTGCCAGGGCAGTCATCAGTTGTAGCTGGGCACCATCTAGTTCTTCTGGTCTCAGGATGATGTAGGTCTATGGTTCATGTGGCCCTTTCTGTCTCTTGGGCTCTTAGTTATCATGTGACCTTGGTGTTCTTCATTCTCCTTTGATCCAGGTGGGCTGAGACCAATTGATGCATCTTAGATGGCTGCTTGTTAGCATTTAAGACCCCAGACGCCACATTTCAAAGTGGGATGCAGAATGCTTTCATAATAGAATTATTTTGCCAATTGACTTAGAAGTCCCCTTAAGCCATAGTCCCCAAACCCCCGCCCTTGCTCCGCTGACCTTTGAAGTATTCAGCTTATCCTGGAAACTTCTTTGCTTTTGGTCCAGTCCAGTCCAGTTGAGCTGACCTTACATGTATTGAGTATTGTCCTTCCCTTCACCTAAAGCAGTTCTTATCTACTAATTAATCAGTAAAAAACCCTCTCCCACCCTCCCTCCCTCCCCCCCTCGTAACCACAAAAGTATATGTTCTTCTCAGTTCATACTATTTCTCAAGATCTTATAATAGTGGTCTTATACAATATTTGTCTTTTTGCCTCTGACTAATTTCGCTCAGCATAATGCCTTCCAGGTTCCTCCATGTTATGAAATGTTTCAGAGATTCGTCACTGTTCTTTATCGATGCGTAGTATCCCATTGTGTGAATATACCACAATTTATTTACCCATTCATCCGTTGATGGACACCTTGGTTGATTCCAGCTTTTTGCTATTGTAAACAGAGCTGCAATAAACATGGGTGTGCATATATCTGTTTGTGTGAAGGCTCTTGTATCTCTAGGGTATATTCCGAGGAGTGGGATTTCTGGGTTGTATGGTAGTTCTATTTCTGTTTAAGATAACGCCAAATAGATTTCCAAAGTGGTTGTACCATTTTACATTCCCACCAGCAGTGTATAAGAGTTCCAATCTCTCCGCAGCCTCTCCAACATTTATTATTTTGTGTTTTTTGGATTAATGCCAGCCTTGTTGGAGTGAGATGGAATCTCATCATAGTTTTAATTTGCATTTCTCTAGTGGCTAATGATCGAGAGCATTTTCTCATGTATCTGTTAGCTGCCTGAATATCTTCTTTAGTGAAGTGTGTGTTCATATCCTTTGCCCACTTCTTGATTGAGTTGTTTGTCTTTTTGTAGTTGAGTTTTGACAGAATCATATAGATTTTAGAGATCAGCCGCTGGTCAGAGATGTCATACCTGAAAATTCTTTCCCAGTCTGTAGGTGTTCTTTTTACTCTTTTGGTGAAGTCTTTAGATGAGCATAGGTGTTTGATTTTTAGGAGCTCCCAGTTATCTGGTTTCTCTTCATCCTTTTTGGTAATGTTTTGTATTCTGTTTATACCTTGTATTAGGGCTCCTAGGATTGTCCCTATTTTTTCTTCCATGATCTTTATCGTTTTAGTCTTTATGTTTAGGTCTTTGATCCACTTGGAGTTAGTTTTTGTGCATGGTGTGAGGTATGGGTCCAGTTCCATTTTTTTGCAAATGGATATCCAGTTATGCCAGCACCATTTGTTAAAAAGACTGTCTTTTTCCTAATTAGCTGACACTGGGCCTTTGTCAAATATCAGCTGCTCATACGTGGATGGACTTATATCTGGGTTCTCAATTCTGTTCCACTGGTCTATGTGTCTGTTGTTGTACCAGTACCAGGCTGTTTTGACTACTGTGGCTGTATAATGGGTTCTGAAATCAGGTAGAGTGAGGCCTCCCACTTTCTTCTTCTTTTTCAGTAATGCTTTGCTTATCCGAGGCTTCTTTCCCTTCCATATGAAGTTGGTGATTTGTTTCTCTAACACATTAAAAAATGACATTGGAATTTTGATCGGAAGTGCATTGTATGTATAGATGGCTTTTGGTAGAATAGACATTTTTACTATGTTAAGTCTTCCTATCCATGAGCAAGGTATGTTTTTCCACTTAAGTATGTCCTTTTTAATTTCTTGTAGTAGTGCTTTGTAGTTTTCTTTGTGTAGGTCTTTTACATCTTTGGTAAGATTATTCCTAAGTATTTTATCTTCTTGGTGGCTACTGTGAATGGTATTGATTTGGTGATTTCCTCTTCAATGTTCTTTTTGTTGATGTAGAGGAATCCAAGTGATTTTTATATGTTTATCTCATAACCTGAGACTCTGCCAAACTCTTCTATTAGTTTCAGTAGTTTTCTGGAGGATTCCTTAGGGTTTTCTGTGTATAAGATCATGTCATCTGCAAATAGAGATAATTTTACTTCCTCCTTGCCAATCTGGATGCCCTTTATTTCTTTGTCTAGCCTAATTGCTCTGGCTAGGACTTCTAACACAATGTTGAATAAGAGCGGTGATAAAGGGCATCCTTGTCTGGTTCCCGTTCTCAAGGGAAATGCTTTCAGGCTCTCTCCATTTAGAGTGATGTTGGCTGTTGGCTTTGCATAGATGCCCTTTATTATGTTGAGGAATTTTCCTTCAATTCCTATTTTGGTGAGAGTGTTTATCATAAATGGGTGTTGGACTTTGTCAAATGCCTTTTCTGCATCAATTGATGAGATCATGTGGTTTTTGTCTTTTGTTTTATTTATATGGTGGATTACATTAATGGTTTTTCTAATATTAAACCAGCCTTGCATACCTGGTATAAATCCCACTTGGTCATGGTGAATTATTTTTTTGATATGTTGTTGAATTCTATTGGCTAGAATTTTGTTGAGGATTTTTGCATCTATGTTCATGAGGGATATAGGTCTGTAATTTTCTTTTTTTGTGATGTCTTTACCTGGTTTTGGTATCAGGGAGATGGTGGCTTCATAGAATGAGTTAGGTAGTATTCTGTCATTTTGTTTACTTTTTAATAAGACTATGATTTGGTAACTTAGTGGAAAGCATGGTGGTGTAGTGGTTAAAAGCTATGGCTGCTAACCAAAGGGTAGGCAGTTCTAATCCTCCAGGCGCTCCTTGGAAACCCTGTAGGGAAGTTCTACTCTGTCCTATAGGGTCACTATGAGTTGGAATCGACTTGTCACCAGTGGGTTTAGTTTTTTTATGTCCATACAACCTAAAAGTAAAGTAAAAAATGCAGAAGCAATATTTCGCATTGTTTCATCTCTATGACAGAAAAGCTAGATATCTAAAAACAAATGACTGGGTAAATTTTTCACTTGCCATCTGAAATGAGTAGCAAGGGTACATAAATGTGCTTTAATTTTGTTGTTGTTGTTAGGTGCCATGGAGGTGGTTCTCACTCATAGTGACCCTATGTACAGCAGAGCAAAACGCTGCCTGGTCCTGCGCCATCCTCATAACCATTGTTATGCTTGAGCCCATTGATGTTGCCACCATGTCAATCCATCTCATTGAGGGCCTTTTTTTCCATGACCTTCTACTTTATCAAGCATGATGCCCTTTTCCATGAACTGGTCCCTCCTGATGACATGTCCAAAATATGTGAGAACAAGTCTCACCATCCCCGCCTCCAAGGGACATTGTGGCTGTACCTCTTCAAGACAGATCTGTTCGTTCTTCTGGCAGTCCATAATATATTCAGTATTTTTTCCAACACCATAATTTGAAGTTATCTATTTTTCTTTGGTCTTCCTTTTTCATTGTCCAGCTTTCACATGCATAGGAGACAATTGAAAAAACAATGGCTTCGGTCAGGCTCTCCTTAGTCCTCAACGTGACATCTTTGCTTTTTAACACTTTAAATAGGTCTTTTGCAGCAGATTTGCCCAAAGAAATGTGTAGTTTGATTTCTTGACTGCTACTTCCGTGGGCATTGATTGTGGATCCGAGTGAAATGAAATCCTTGAGAACTTTAATCTTTTCTCTCTTTATCATGGTGTTGTTTATTGGTCAATATGTGAGGATTTTTGTTTTCTTTGTATTGAAGTGTAATCCACACTCAAGGCTGTGGTCTTTGGTCTTCATTGGTATTTCAAGTCCTCTTCGCTTTCAGCAAGCAAGGTTACATCATCTGCATATCAAAGGTTGTTAATGAGTCTATCTCCAGACCCGATGCCTCGTTCTTTATATAGTCCAATTTCTCTGATTATTTGCTCAGCATACAGATTGAATAAGTATGGTGAAAGGATGCAACCCTGACACACACCTTTCCTGATTTTAAACCATGCAGTATCCCCTTGTTCTGTTCAAATGACTGCCTCTTGGTCTATGTACAGGTTCTGCATGAGCACAATTAAGTATTATGGAATTCCCATTTTTCACAATGTTATTCATAACTTGTTCTGATCCACACAGTCAAATGCGTTTGCATAGTCAGTAAAACACAGATAAACATCTTTCTTGTATTCTCTGCTTTCAGCCATGTTCCATCTGACATCAGCAATGATACCCTTTGTTCCATGTCCTTACTGAATTCAGCTTGAATTTCTGGCAGTTCCCTGTCCATATATTGCTGCAGTAGCTTTTGAATGATCTTCAGCAAAATTTTACTTGGATCACATTTCTTTGGAATCTGGACAAATATGGATCTCTTCCAGTCAGTTGGCCAGGTAGCTGTCTTTTAATTTTCTTGACATAGATGAGTGAGCACTTCCAGTGCTGCATTCATTTGTTGAAACGTCTTAACTGGTATTCAGTCACTTCCTGGAGCCTTGTTTTTTTACCTGTGCTTCAGTGCAATTTGGACCTCTTCCTTCAATACCATTGGTTCTTAATCTTAAGCTACCTCCTGAAATGGTTGAATGCTGACCAATTCTTTTTGTTACAATGACTCTGTATATTCCTTCCATCTTCTTTTGATGCTCCCTGAATCGCTTAATATTTTCCCTGTAGAATCCTTCAATATTGCAGCTCAAGTCTTGAATTTTTTATTCAGTTCTTTAAGCTTGAGAAATGTTCCTCTGTGTGCTCTTTTCTTTAGGTTTTGTATCTCCAGGTCTTCACACATTTCATTACAATACTTTGTTTTGTCTTCTTGAGCCTCCCTTTGAAATCTTCTGTTCAACTCTTTTACTTCATCATTTCTTCCTTTTACTTTAGCTACTCTATGCTCAAGAGCAACTTTCAAAGTCTTTTCTGATACACATTTTGATCTTTTCCTTCTTTCCTGTCTTTTTAATGACCTCTTGCTTTCTTCATTTATGATGTCCTTGATGTCATCCCACAACTCATCTGGTCTTCATTCATGAGTGTTCAAAGTGTCAAATCTATTCTTGACATGGTCTCTAAATTCAGATGGAATATACTCAAGGTCATACTTTGGCCCTCATAGACTTGTTCTAATTTTATTCAATTTTAACTTGAACTTGCATATGAGCAATTGATTTTCTGTTCCACAGTCAGCCCCTGGCTTTGTTCTCACTGATGATATTGAGTTTTTCCATTGTCTCCTTTGATACCAGAAAGTCAAAATCCATGGCTGTCAATTCCCACTCATAGTGACCCTATAGGACAGAGCACAATTGCCCTATAGAATTTCCAAGGAGAACTTGGTAGATTCGAACTGCCAACATTTTGATTAGCAACCATAGCTCTTAACCACTACGCCACCACCTGTGTATTCCATCTGGTGAGGTCCACGTGTATAGTCATTGTTTATGTTGTTGAAAAAAAGGTATTTGCAGTGCAGAAGTCATCCATCTTGCAAAACTCTATCATTAATCGCCGGCATCATTTCTATCACTAAGGCCATATTTTCCAATACCTATCCTTCTTCTTTGTTTCCAACATTTGCATTCCAATCACCAGTAATTATCAATGCATCCTGATTGCATGTTCGATCAATTTCAGACTGCAGAAGTTGGTAAAAATCTTCAGTGTCTTCACCTTCAGCCATAGTGGTTGGTGTGTAAATTTGAATAATAGTCATATTAACTGGTCTTCCTGTAGGCATAAAGATATTATCCTATCACTGACAGTGTTATACTTCAGGATAGATCTTGAAATGTTCTTTTTGACGATCAGTGTGATGACATTCCTCTTCAATTTGTCATTCTCTCATATGATTGCCTGATTCAAAATGACCAATACCAGTCCATTTTACCTCACTAATGCCCAGGATGTGCATCTTTATGTGTTCCATTTCATTTTTGACAACTTTCAATTTTCCTGGATTCATACTTCATACATTCTAAGTTCTGATTACTAACTGATGTTTGCATCTGTTTCTTCTCATTTTCAGTTGTGTCACATCAGCTCATGAAGGTCCCAAAATCTTGACTCCATCTATGTCACTAAGCTTGACTCTACTTTGAGGAGGCAGCTCTTTTTCAGTCATATTTTATGTGCTTTCCAAACTGAAGGACTCATCTTCCAGTACTATATCAGACAAGGTTCTGCTGCAATTTGTAGGGTTTTCCCTGGCCAATTTTTTCAGAAGTAGACTGCCAAGTGTTTCTTCCTAGTCCTCCTTAGTCTGGAAGCTCCACTGAAACCTGTCCACCCAGGGTGACCCTGATGGTGTCTGAAATACCAGTGGCAAAGCTTTCAGTATCACAGCAACATGCAAGCCACTACAGAACAGCAAACTGACAGACATGTAATAGTAATCTGATAATAACGATATTAACTAACACAGAGTTTACTATGTCAATATGGTGTTTACTACATGCCAGGAACAGGGCTAAGAACTTTATGTATAAATATAAATGATCATTCAAACACCCTCTGAGGTAGGTACTCTTGTTACCCTCATTTTGAAGATGGAAACATGAAGATAAACAGTTGAGCAATTTGTCCAAAGCGATACAAGTACCAAGTGGTATAACTAAGATTTTAACCTGGGGAATATGAATTTACAGTGTCTGTGTTATTAATCATTGTGCTATAGTCCTAAAGAAAAAGAACATGGAAGGAGAATATTATGATAGTTGGGTACAAGGGACATAAATGATCTTAGCACAAATGAGGAAGGGGTTCTTCCCACCAACAAAAAAGGAAAAAAAGTTAAAGATAAACTCAGAGACTTTCCAAGGATCTGTAATATATAGATCTAGGTAGAACAAAATCTGTTTTTATGATACACAAATATGCACACACACACATGCATACACACACACATACATATGCATATATATTATATATACATATATATGCACACATGCATAATACAAGGATGTGAATATAGCTGAGGCTTTGGTGACAATATGAATTAAAAAAGAGTGTCCTAAAATCTCAGTATTCCACAAAAAATGCATTTAATTACTTACAAACAGGTATATCTCATTTATAAATTTTTCAAGTTTCTTTGCTCTTACTCATTTTATTATCATTATTATTTACTGAGTAAACACATGCTTATTTATTAGTGAACTGAATTAATTATTATTTATGGAGTGCTCACAATATGCCAGGGACGACTGGCCGAGCATCAGGGACAGTCCTCACCCTTCAAGAATCCCCCAGATAAAGAGAAAAGACAAATGCACTCAGCCTTAGCCTTTAAATGAGGTTATTGGTATTTATGTTACACCGAGAGGATGCTTGTGTGTGTGTGTGTGTGTGTGTGTGTGTGTGTGTGCAGGCACACATTTTTAACTGGTCACCAATTCATACGGGTTTGACCTTCAGAAACTTGAGATTAAATTTATGTATCAGGTTGAAAATTATCATCATTGATTTTGTATGATTAGGAAAGGGCTCCTGATGATGATGATGGTATGTGTGTGTGTTTAATCATCAAGAACATTTTCAAACATACAAGAAAATAAAATACTATAACAGACACCTGAGTATGTTAACTTGTTGCCATATTTGTTTTACAGAACCTCCCATTCTTTCCCATTTCGTGCCTTCCAGTAGTAGCCAACTTGATTTGCATCATTCCCATTAATGTTTTTATACTTTTACCATCTATATATCCATCTATAACATAAAATACACTGTTGCTTTATTTGCACTTTAAATTTATATGCATTATATCATATGGTAAGTATCCTTTGGCAGCTTGCTTTTTCACTCAATGTTATGTTTTGGGGATTTATCCGTATTGATAAACTTATTTTAACTACATGAATGTTTCACAGCTTATTCACTCATTGGCTGACAAGAAATCATTAAATAATTTCCATTTTTCATAAATGTTGATTCCCAATAAACGTTTGCACCCTAAACTCTATCTCAGCAACTGCTTCTTGAGCAACCAAACTGTGTAACTCAAGTAGTTGCCCCAGTCACTAAGAATTGTTTTATTTGTGACAGGTTCATTTCTGATTCCTTGAAACAGGTATCCAACCTTTCAGCACTCTCATTAAACTATCCATTTTCATCCCTCTGTATCTCAGAAAATGTCCTCCTTCTTGAGATCAGATTTGAATAGTGGCTAACAGGGGTGGAAGCAATGGAGGCAATGGGGTATCACTGTTTAGGTAGCATAAAGTTTGTGTTTACGGGAATGGAAAATTTGGCAACATATATTTGTGATGGTTGCACAACATGATTGATGTAACTGGTTTTACTGAATTGTACGTGTCAAAAATGTTGGACTGGCAAATCTGTGGTCTTTATATTTTTACCACAATAAAAATTTAAATAAATAAACAAGGGGAAAAAAATACAACCCTGAATAGCCCATTGTCTAATAAGTTCTAAGCACACTAGAATGGCAAACGATGTTATCCATGACACAGCGGTCTTTAATTAACTTTCTAACCTCATCCCATAACATTTTCTTTCCTTTAAAGTTCAGATTTCAGCTACTCTGAACTTTGTAACTTACTCTCAAATGGACCATGCTCTTCTGTACCTCATTAACAATTATGCATGCTTTTCCATCTACTCTTCTCTCTCATCTTCATTCTTTACCAATTAAGTCTCATTTTAAGCACAACCTTTCCAAGATGTTTTTTCGCATCACCTAGTTGGTTTTTATTCATTCTCCTACAACACCCTATGCACACCTCTATTACTTGCCTGCCTTTGCCACTAGACCCATTTTGAAATCTGGGTTGTCACAGTGCCTGTGTCCTTAGTAGGTTCCCCCCCCAAATTTTAAATGACTAAATGCATTTATGAATAAAATGAATTTATGAACACGTTTAGATCTGTACAGTCTAATACAGTAGACACTAGTCACAACATGTGGCTATTTTAATTTAAATTAAGTTAAAATTTAATTTCTCATTTGCTCTAGCTATAGTTCAATGCTTAATCAACACATAGCAAAAAAAGAAAAGAAAAATTAGTACTAGTAAGAACCAGGGGAAAAAAAGAGAGAAGGAAATTGATTATGATTTCTAGATGTCATGACTGCTTTTATGAATTGATGGACATAGGAAATGTCTAGCTATGTAGGTCAAAATGAGAGAGTATTCATTGTTGTTGATACATCCTAATGAATATTTTCTAAGTCACTGCCTATAATATAATTAAAAACTGTGTTCCATCTATTGCCTTTATATAAGGAGACATTCCTTCCTAAATTGTCCTTGTTTCTTCAACTGTTTAGCTTAGAGAACCACTCCAAATCGTTCTGGGCTCTCATTGTCTTTATGCAATCCTATATTTAGAATAGTTTTGTCAAGATCAGTTGTCTTCATTGTCTTATTTTCCCCGTTCTAAAGTATATTTTTTCCCCTGTAGATTAGATTTGTCATTAAGAAAAAATTTTCAAAGTATCATACAGAAAAATATACAGAAAATTATTAAGCATTTGGATTTTTTAAATTGCTCATTAGGACACCAGAGTATTTTCTAATTTCCTCTTAGAGTGATATGACACTAACTCCTATGTGAGCAGTGTTGATATACTGCTCTTTGATTGTCTCAATACCTTCTTTTGAAACTACTACAATTTATCCTATGAATAGGCACTCAGGGACTTATACAAATATATGTTAAGTATGAGGGACTTCTTAGCATTCATATTTTGTTCATAATGGAGTACAGCCATTAGTGCTTGCCCAGTAATTGACTGGTTATTTGAATATATAGACTTTCCCTCTTCCACTCAACTAAGCCTTGCTTTAAAGGCAAACCCTTGAGCAATACATAGAAGAAATATTTGCTTTAAGAGATCATTGATATCTCATGTTCTCTAAAGAGCAATAAATACTATAGGCAATTTTGTCGAATTAACTAAAAACTAATTTCCATTTTGTATTTTAAACACATAGCACATAGTAATCAATAATTTTTTTCTGGAACAAGCTGTCTTAGTTATCTAAAGTTGCTATAACAGAAATACCATAAGTCGGGGACTTCAACAAACAGAACTTTATTCTTTCACAGTTTAGGAGCCTGGGAGTCCGAATTTAGGGCGCCAGTCCAGGGAAAGACTTTCTCTCTGTGTAGGTCTAGAGGAAGGGCCTTGTTATCAATCTTCCCCTGGTCTAGGAGCTCCTCGACACAGGGATCCCAAGTCCAAAGGATGTGCTCTGCTCTTAGCTCTGCTTTCTTGATGGTAGGAGACCCCCGGTTTCTCTGCTGTCTTCTGTCTTTTATATTTTAAAAGAGATTGACTCAAGACAAAACCTAGTCTTGTAGATTGAATTCTGCCTCCTTAACATAACTGCCTCTAATCTGGCCTCATTAACATCATAGAGGTAGGATTTACAATATATGGGAAAATCACATCAGATGACAAAATGGTGGACAACCATGCAATACTGGGAGCCATGGCTAGCTAAGTTAACACACATTTTTGAGGAACACAATTTAATCTATAAGCCATTTAATTTTTCTTCGGGTCTGAGTATTTACACTAGGTATGGGACATCCCATCTCCTTAATTTCAGATGACTTCTGGAAAATTACTCCTTCCTTTTTCCTTGTGTTTTTCTTATAAAACTACTTACTCATTTGCTATTTTTTTATGTTCTGGTGTCATTTATATTGTTTGGTGAGTTTTAATTTTATAATATTTTAATTTTCAACTCAAAATGTAAGCCACAATTTTTTTGTTGTTGTTGGGGGGGATGGGTTGGGAAAATATATCTTTGTTTTTAGCCTTTTTCCCCCAAATGAGGATAATTTTATGTAAGATACACAGTTCCTAGATGTTCAGGTCTATTTACAATTTATTATACCTGTATAAATACCACTCAGAACAAGTTACTGATTGTCAAGTGTTAGCATGTGTTAAAGTTTCTGGGAAGGTTTGCTAAAACAGAGTGCTGGACCCCATCTTCAGAATTTCTGTTTTAGGAAGTCTGGGATGGGGCTCAAGAATTTGCACGTTCAACAAGTCCCAAGTAATGTTGATGCTGTGGTCTGATTATAGAACATTTCCATCACCCCAATAGGTTCTCTTCTTCCCTTTTCCACTCAATTCAATATGTCCAATCTGATCCCAGAACCTCTTCCTGATTTCTACTGCATAATTTGGTTTTCCACTCTGTGTCTATCAGTTTGTTGTACTGTGGTGGCTTGCATGTTGTCGTGATACTGGAAGATTTGCCACAGGCATTTCAAACATCAGCAGGGTCACTCTTGGTGGACAGGTTTCTGCTGAGCTTCCAGACTAAGACAGACTAGGAGGAAGGAACTGGTAGACTACTTCTTAGAAAATTTGGCCAGGGACAACTTTATGAATAGCAGCAGAACATTGTCTGATACAGCACTGGAAGATGAGACCCTCAGGTTGGAAGGCACTCAAAATACCACTGGGACAGAGCTGCTTCCCCAAAGTAGAGTCAACCTTAATGATGCAGATAGAGTCAAGTTTTGGGGACTCAAAATGAGAAGAAACAGATGCAAACATCCATTAGTAATTGGAATTGGAATGTGGAATGTATGAAGTATGAATCTATGAAAATCGGAAGTTGTCAAAAATGAAATGGAAAGCAGAAACGTCAATATCCTAGGCTTAAAAAAAAAAAAGAAGAGCTGAAAAGGACTGGTATTGGCCATTTTGAATCTGACAATCATGTGGTCTACTAAGCCAGGAATGACAAATTGAAGAGGAATGTCATCACACTCATCATCAAAAAGAACATTTCAGGAGCTATCCTGAAGCACAATGCTGTAAGTGATAGGATAATATCCATACATTTACAAGGGATACCAGTTAATACAGCTATTATTCAAATTTACAGACCAACCACTAAGGCCAAGATGAAGAAATTGAAAATTTTTTACCAAATTCTGCAGTCTGAAATTGACCAAACCTGAAATCAAGATGCAGTTGATAACTACTGGTGATTGGAATGCAAAAGCTGGAAAAAAAGAAGAAGGATTGGTTCTTGGAATATACGGCCTTGGTGATTAGAAAGGACATCAGAGATTGCATGATAGAAGTTTGCAAGACCAAAAACTTCTTCATTGCAGATGCCTTTTTTCACCAACATGAATGGTGACTATACCCATGGAATCACCAGATGGAATACACAGGAATCAAATCAACTACATCTGTGGAAAGAGACCATGGAAAAGCTCAATATTATCAGTCTGAACAAGGCCAGGGGTCCACTGTGGAACAGATCATCAATTGCTTCTATGCAATTTCAAGTTGAAGTTGAAGAAAATTAGAACAAGTCCACAAAATCCAAAGTACAAACTTGAGTATATCCCACCTGAATTTAGAGGCCACCTCAAGAATAGATTTGATGCATTAAACACTAAAGATCAAAGATCAGACGAGTCGTGGAATGACATTAAGGACATTATACATCAAGAAAGCAAGAAATCATTAAAAAGACAGGAAAGTGCAAAAAGACCAAATTGGATGTCAGGAGAGGCTCTGAAAGTTGCTCTTAAGTGTAGAGTAAGTAGCTAAAGTGAAAGGAAGAAATGATGAGGTCAAAGAACTGAACAGAAGGTTTCAAAGGGCAGCTTGAGAAGACAAAGTAAAGTATGATAATGAAATATGCAAAGACCTGGAGATAGAAAACCAAAAGGAAAGAACGTGCTCAGCATTTCTCAAGCTGAAAGAACTGAAGAAAAAATTCAAGCTTCAAGTAGCAATATTGAAGGATTCTGTAGGGAAAACATTAAATGGTGCAGGAAGCATCAGAAGAGTCAGTGAAAAAGAGGAAGACCTTCAACGAGATGGATGGACACAGTGGCTGCAACAATAGGCTCAAGCAAAGCAACGATTGTGAGGATGGTGCAGAACGAGGCAGTGTTTCATCTGTTGTACATACAGTTGCTATGAGTCAGAACCAACTCAAGGGCACCTACCAACATAGCAAAATTTGGTTTTGTCTGTTCTTGGACTTGATGTAAATGGAATCATTACTTTGTATTTTCTTTCACTCAACAGGAGCCATTGACTTTTTTTAAAAGAAGCTTAAACTATTGCCATTAGCAGTTGCCACTTTTATTCTTGGTCTTACTCATAATTTAAAAATAAAATGTATGGCTATATGTACACATGTACCATCTATCTATCTACGTATTTTTTTGTATTTTATCAAGAATATGTGAGGTCATTTCATCCTCATGTTCTTACCCTTTTCAGAGCAAAAAAGTTTCCTTCAAATATATATTAAATTACTGCTTTTGTTCCATTTGCTCTCATTTTTTGTTGTTTTCCAGGTACTCCATGCATTGTCTCATTTCCTATTTTCATGTTTTTAATTCATTCAACAAGTACTTATTGAGATTGTGCTACAGGTGGAGAATCAAGAATGACACAATTTCTGGGGTCATGTTTTTATGGTTCTGAAGGGTCTAATAGACAATAAACCAATCAAATGCAATATAGGTTTATGATAGGAGAGTAACAGGCACTGTGGAAGCACATGAGAGTGGCACATAAACCCCAAACCTAAAGAATGAGAGACAGTTTCCCAGAGA